>NW_027252668.1:18780227-19080227 GCF_044704955.1 Pristiophorus japonicus
CCATCATTCCACACATCAATCCACAACATTTTACACATTATTCCACACATCATTCCTCACATCATTCCAAACATCATTCCACATCACATTCCACATCATTCCACACACCATTCCACAACATATTCCATGCACCTTTCCACACATCATTCCAAACATCATTACATCCATCATTCCACATATCATTCCACACATCATTCCACAACATTACTCAACATTCCACACATCATTCCACACATCATTCCACACCTCATTCCACACATCATTCCACACATCATGCCACACATCATTCCAAACATCATTCCACACCTCATTCCACATAACATTCCACATAACATTCCACACATCATTCCACAAGTATTCCACACATCATTCCACAAATCATTCCGCACATCATAGACACATCATTCCATACCTCATTCCACACCTCATTTCACACTTCATTCCACACTTCATTCCAAACATCATTCCACACATCAGTCCACACATCATTCCAAACATCATTCCACATAACATTCCACGCATCATTCCACACATCATTCCAAACATCATTCCACACATCATTGCATATATCATTCAAGAAGTCATTCGACACATCATTCCACACATCTTTCCACACTTCATTCCACACATCATTCCTCACCTCATTCCACACATCATTCCACAAATCATTCCACAAGTCATTCCACACATCATTCCACGCATCATTCCACACATCATTCCAAACATCATTAGATACATCATTCCACATATCATTCCACACAGCATTCCGCCCATCATTCCACACATCATTCCACACCTCATTCCACACCTCATTCCACACCTCATTCCAAATATCATTCCACACATCATTCCACACATCAGTCCATACCCAATTCCACACCTCATTCCACACATCATTCCACACATCATGCCACACATCATTCCAAACATCATTCCACACCTCATTCCACATAACATTCCACATAACATTCCACACATCATTCCACAAGTATTCCACACATCATTCCACAAATCATTGCAAACCGCATTCCACACATCATTCCACTCATCATTGCACACATCATTCCACACAGCATTCCAAATATCATTCCACACCTCATTCGACATATCATTCCACGCATCATTCCACATCTGATTCCGCACGTCATTCCATACAACATTACACTCATCATTCCACACATCATTCCACACAGCATTCCACACATCATTCCACACAGCATTCCACACATCATTGCAAACAACATTCCACACTTCATTCCACACATCATTCCACACATCATTCCACACATCATTTCAAATATTATTCCACACATCATTCCACACATTATTCCACACATCATTCCACACATCATTGACACATCATTCCACACATCATTCCACACATCATTCCACACCTCATTCCACACATAATTCCACAACATTCCACACATCATTCCACACGTCATTGAACAACTCATTCCACATATCATGCCACACATCATTCCACACACCATTCCATTCCTCATTCCACACATCATTACACACATCATTCCACACATCAGTCCGTACCTCTTTCCACACCTAATTCCACACATCATTCCACATATCATTACACACATCATTCCAAACATCATTCCACATCACATTCCACATAGCATTCCACGCATCATTCCACACATCATTCCAAACATCATTCCACACATCATTCCATACATCATTCCAGATGTCATTCGACACATCATTCCACACATCTTTCCACACTTCATTCCACACATCATTCCACACCTCATTCCTCACCTCATTCCACACCTCATTCCACCCATCATTCCACACGATACCACCCATCATTCCACACATCATTCCACAACATTTTACACATTATTCCACACATCATTCCTCACATCATTCCAAACATCATTCCACATCACATTCCACATCATTCCACACATCATTCAACAACATATTCCACGCACCTTTCCACACATCATTCCAAACATCATTACATCCATCATTCCACATATCATTCCACACAACATTCCACAACATTACTCAACATTCCACACATCATTCCACACATCATTCCACACATCAGTCCATACCCCATTCCACACCTCATTCCACACATCATTCCACACATCATGCCACATAACATTCCACGCATCATTCCACACATCATTCCAAACATCATTCCACACATCATTGCATATACCATCCTTCATTCAACACCTCATTCCACATATCATTACACACATCATTCCAAACATCATTCCACATCACATTCCACATAGCATTCCACGCATCATTCCACACATCATTCCAAACATCATTCCACACATAATTCCATACATCATTCCAGACGTCATTCCACACATCATTCCACACATCTTTCCACACTTCATTCCACACATCATTCCTCACCTCATTCCACACATCATTCCCCACATCATTCCACAAGTCATTCCACACATCATTCCAAACATCATTCCACACATCATTCCACACCATATTCCACGCATCATTCCACACATCATTCCAAACATCATTAGATACATCATTCCACATATCATTCCACACAGCATTTCACACATCATTCCACACATCATTCCACACCTCATTCCACACCTCATTGCACACCTCATTCCAAATATCATTCCACGCATCATTCCACACATCATTCCACACATCATTCCACACATCATTCCAAACATCATTCCACACCTCATTCCACACCTCATTCCACACCTCATTCCACCCATCATTCCACACGATTCCACCCATCATTCCACACATCATTCCACAACATTTTATCACATTATTCCACACATCATTCCTCACATCATTCCAAACATCATTCCACGTCACATTCCACATCATTCCACACATCATTCCACTCCATATTCCATGCATCATTCCACACATCATTCCTCACCTCATTCCACACATCATTCCACAAATCATTCCACAAGTCATTCCACACATCATTCCACGCATCATTCCACACATCATTCCAAACATCATTAGATACATCATTCCACATATCATTCCACACAGCATTTCACACATCATTCCACACATCATTCCACACCTCATTCCACACCTCATTCCACACCTCATTCCAAATATCATTCCACGCATCATTCCACACATCATTCCACATTTCATTCCACACATCATTCCAAACATCATTCCACACCTCATTCCACACCTCATTCCACACCTCATTCCGCCCATCATTCCACACATTCCACCCATCATTCCACACATCATTCCACAACATTTTACACATTATTCCACACATCATTCCTCACATCATTCCAAACATCATTCCACATCACATTCCACATCATTCCACACATCATTCCACACCATATTCCACACATCATTCCACACATCATTCCAAACATTATTACATCCATCATTCCACATATCATTCCACTCATCATTCCACAACATTACTCAACATTCCACACATCATTCCACACATCATTCCACACATCAGTCCATACCCAATTCCACACCTCATTCCACACATCATTCCACACATCATGCCACACATCATTCCAAACATCATTCCACACCTCATTCCACATAACATTCCACATAACATTCCACACATCATTCCACAAATATTCCACACATCATTCCACAAATCATTCCAAACCGCATTCCACACATCATTCCACTCATCATTGCACACATCATTCCACACAGCATTCCAAATATCATTCCACACCTCATTCGACATATCATTCCACGCATCATTCCACATCTGATTCCGCACGTCATTCCATACAACATTACACTCATCATTCCACACATCATTCCACACAGCATTCCACACATCATTCCACACAGCATTCCACACATCATTGCACACAACATTCCACACTTCATTCCACACATCATTCCACACATCATTCCACACATCATTTCAAATATTATTCCACACATCATTCCACACATTATTCCACACATCATTCCACACATCATTGACACATCATTCCACACATCATTCCACACATCATTCCACACCTCATTCCACACATAATTCCACAACATTCCACACATCATTCCACACGTCATTGAACAACTCATTCCACACATCATGCCACACATCATTCCACACACCATTCCATTCCTCATTCCACACATCATTACACACATCATTCCACACATCAGTCCTTACCTCATTCCACACCTAATTCCACACATCATTCCACATATCATTACACACATCATTCCAAACATCATTCCACATCACATTCCACATAGCATTCCACGCATCATTCCACACATCATTCCAAACATCATTCCACACATCATTCCATACATCATTCCAGATGTCATTCGACACATCATTCCACACATCTTTCCACACTTCATTCCACACATCATTCCACACCTCATTCCTCACCTCATTCCACACCTCATTCCACCCATCATTCCACACGATACCACCCATCATTCCACACATCATTCCACAACATTTTACACATTATTCCACACATCATTCCTCACATCATTCCAAACATCATTCCACATCACATTCCACATCATTCCACACATCATTCAACAACATATTCCACGCACCTTTCCACACATCATTCCAAACATCATTACATCCATCATTCCACATATCATTCCACACAACATTCCACAACATTACTCAACATTCCACACATCATTCCACACATCATTCCACACATCAGTCCATACCCCATTCCACACCTCATTCCACACATCATTCCACACATCATGCCACACATCATTCCAAACATCATTCCAAACATCATTCCACATAACATTCCACGCATCATTCCACACATCATTCCAAACATCATTCCACACATCATTGCATATACCATCCTTCATTCAACACCTCATTCCACATATCATTACACACATCATTCCAAACATCATTCCACATCACATTCCACATAGCATTCCACGCATCATTCCACACATCATTCCAAACATCATTCCACACATAATTCCATACATCATTCCAGACGTCATTCCACACATCATTCCACACATCTTTCCACACTTCATTCCACACATCATTCCTCACCTCATTCCACACATCATTCCCCACATCATTCCACAAGTCATTCCACACATCATTCCAAACATCATTCCACACATCATTCCACACCATATTCCACGCATCATTCCACACATCATTCCAAACATCATTAGATACATCATTCCACATATCATTCCACACAGCATTTCACACATCATTCCACACATCATTCCACACCTCATTCCACACCTCATTGCACACCTCATTCCAAATATCATTCCACGCATCATTCCACACATCATTCCACACATCATTCCACACATCATTCCAAACATCATTCCACACCTCATTCCACACCTCATTCCACACCTCATTCCACCCATCATTCCACACGATTCCACCCATCATTCCACACATCATTCCACAACATTTTATCACATTATTCCACACATCATTCCTCACATCATTCCAAACATCATTCCACGTCACATTCCACATCATTCCACACATCATTCCACTCCATATTCCATGCATCATTCCACACATCATTCCTCACCTCATTCCACACATCATTCCACAAATCATTCCACAAGTCATTCCACACATCATTCCACGCATCATTCCACACATCATTCCAAACATCATTAGATACATCATTCCACATATCATTCCACACAGCATTTCACACATCATTCCACACATCATTCCACACCTCATTCCACACCTCATTCCACACCTCATTCCAAATATCATTCCACGCATCATTCCACACATCATTCCACATTTCATTCCACACATCATTCCAAACATCATTCCACACCTCATTCCACACCTCATTCCACACCTCATTCCGCCCATCATTCCACACATTCCACCCATCATTCCACACATCATTCCACAACATTTTACACATTATTCCACACATCATTCCTCACATCATTCCAAACATCATTCCACATCACATTCCACATCATTCCACACATCATTCCACACCATATTCCACACATCATTCCACACATCATTCCAAACATCATTACATCCATCATTCCACATATCATTCCACTCATCATTCCACAACATTACTCAACATTCCACACATCATTCCACACATCATTCCACACATCAGTCCATACCCAATTCCACACCTCATTCCACACATCATTCCACACATCATGCCACACATCATTCCAAACATCATTCCACACCTCATTCCACATAACATTCCACATAACATTCCACACATCATTCCACAAGTATTCCACACATCATTCCACAAATCATTCCAAACCGCATTCCACACATCATTCCACTCATCATTGCACACATCATTCCACACAGCATTCCAAATATCATTCCACACCTCATTCGACATATCATTCCACGCATCATTCCACATCTGATTCCGCACGTCATTCCATACAACATTACACTCATCATTCCACACATCATTCCACACAGCATTCCACACATCATTCCACACAGCATTCCACACATCATTGCACACAACATTCCACACTTCATTCCACACATCATTCCACACATCATTCCACACATCATTTCAAATATTATTTCACACATCATTCCACACATTATTCCACACATCATTCCACACATCATTGACACATCATTCCACACATCATTCCACACATCATTCCACACCTCATTCCACATATAATTCCACAACATTCCACACATCATTCCACACGTCATTGAACAACTCATTCCACACATCATGCCACACATCATTCCACACACCATTCCATTCCTCATTCCACACATCATTACACACATCATTCCACACATCAGTCCGTACCTCATTCCACACCTAATTCCACACATCATTCCACATATCATTACACACATCATTCCAAACATCATTCCACATCACATTCCACATAGCATTCCACGCATCATTCCACACATCATTCCAAGCATCATTCCACACATCATTCCATACATCATTCCAGATGTCATTCGACACATCATTCCACACATCTTTCCACACTTCATTCCACACATCATTCCACACCTCATTCCACACCTCATTCCTCACCTCATTCCACACCTCATTCCACCCATCATTCCACACGATACCACCCATCATTCCACACATCATTCCACAACATTTTACACGTTATTCCACACATCATTCCTCACATCATTCCAAACATCATTCCACATCACATTCCACATCATTCCACACATCATTCAACAACATATTCCACGCACCTTTCCACACATCATTCCAAACATCATTACATCCATCATTCCACATATCATTCCACACAACATTCCACAACATTACTCAACATTCCACACATCATTCCACACATCATTCCACACATCAGTCCATACCCCATTCCACACCTCATTCCACACATCATTCCACACATCATGCCATACATCATTCCAAACATCATTCCAAACATCATTCCACATAACATTCCACGCATCATTCCACACATCATTCCAAACATCATTCCACACATCATTGCATATACCATCCTTCATTCAACACCTCATTCCACATATCATTACACACATCATTCCAAACATCATTCCACATCACATTCCACATAGCATTCCACGCATCATTCCACACATCATTCCAAACATCATTCCACACATAATTCCATACATCATTCCAGATGTCATTCCACACATCATTCCACACATCTTTCCACACTTCATTCCACACATCATTCCTCACCTCATTCCACACATCATTCCCCACATCATTCCACAAGTCATTCCACACATCATTCCAAACATCATTCCACACATCATTCCACACCATATTCCACGCATCATTCCACACATCATTCCAAACATCATTAGATACATCATTCCACATATCATTCCACACAGCATTTCACACATCATTCCACACATCATTCCACACCTCATTCCACACCTCATTGCACACCTCATTCCAAATATCATTCCACGCATCATTCCACACATCATTCCACACATCATTCCACACATCATTCCAAACATCATTCCACACCTCATTCCACACCTCATTCCACACCTCATTCCACCCATCATTCCACACGATTCCACCCATCATTCCACACATCATTCCACAACATTTTATCACATTATTCCACACATCATTCCTCACATCATTCCAAACATCATTCCACGTCACATTCCACATCATTCCACACATCATTCCACTCCATATTCCATGCATCATTCCACACATCATTCCAAACATCATTACATCCATCATTCCACATATCATTCCACTCATCATTCCACAACATTACTCAACATTCCACACATCATTCCACACATCATTCCACACATCAGTCCATACCCCATTCCACACCTCATTCCACACATCATTCCACACATCATGCCACACATCATTCCAAACAGCATTCCACATCTCATTCCACATAACATTCCACATAACATTCCACACATCATTCCACAAGTATTCCACACATCATTCCACAAATCATTCCAAACCGCATTCCACACATCATTCCACTCATCATTCCACACATCATTCCACACAGCATTCCACAGATCATTGCACACAACATTCCACACTTCATTCCACACATCATTCCACACATCATTCCACACATCATTTCAAATATTATTCCACACATCATTCCACACATTATTCCACACATCATTCCACACATCATTGACACATCATTCCACACATCATTCCACACATCATTCCACACCTCATTCCACACATCATTCCACAACATTCCACACATCATTCCTCACATCATTCCACACATCAATCCACACAACATTCCACACATTAGTCCACACATCATTCCACACATCATTCCACACATCATTCCACACATCATTCCAAACATCAGGCCACACATCATTCCACACATCATTCCAGAAATTATTCGACACATCATTGCACACATCATTCCAAATTTCATTCCACACATCATTCCTCACCTCATTCCACTCATCATTCCACACATCATTCAATATATCATTCCACACATCATTCCACACATCATTCCACACATAATTCCACACAGCATTCCACATGTCATTCCACACAGCATTCCACATATCATTCCACGCAACATTCCAAATATCATCCAATCCTCATTCCTCATATCATTCCACGCATCATTCCACATCTCATTCCACACATCATTCCACATATCATTCCACACATCATTCCACACCTTATTCCACACGTCATTCCACACGTGATTCCACACATCATTCCACACATCATTCCATACATCATTCCACACAGCATTCCACACCTCATTCCCCACCTCATTCCACACCTCATTCCACACATCATTCCACACAGCATTACACACATCATTCTTCACATCAATTCACAACACATTACAGACGTCATTCCACACCTCATTCCACACATCATTCCACACATCATTGCACACTTCATTCCAAACATCACTCCACACATCATTCCAAAAATCATTCCACACGTCTTTTAAACACCTCATTCCTCTCATCATTCCACGTATCATGCCACACCTCATGCCAAACATCATTCCACACCTCATTTCACATATCATTCCACGCACCATTCCACACATCATTCCATACAACATTGCAAATATCATTCCACACATCATTCCAAACACCATTCCACACCTCATTCCACGTATCATTCCACAACATTCCACACATCATTCGACACATCATACCATCCCTCATTCAACACCACATTACACACCTCATTCCACACCTCATTCCACACATCATTCCACACATCATTGCACACTTCATTCGAAACATCACTCCACACATCATTCCACAAATCACTCCACACGTCATTTAAACACCTCATTACACTCATCATTCCAAGCATCATGCCACACCTCATGCCAAACATCATTCCACACCTCATTCCACATATCATTCCAAGCACCATTCCACACATCATTCAACACATCATTCCACATATCATTCCACACATCATTCGACACTTCATAACATCCCTCATTCAACACCTCATTCCACATCTCATTCCACACATCATTGCATACAACATTGCAAATATAATTCCACACATCATTCCACACATCATTCCACAACCCATTCCACACCTCATTCCACATATCATTCCACAACATTCAACACATCATTCCACACATCAATCCACACATCATTCCATCCCTCATTCCACACGTCATTGAACAATTCATTCCACATCTCATTTCACACCTCATTCCACACATCATTCCAGATATTATTCGACACATCATTGCACGCATCATTCCAAACTTCATTCCACACATCATTCCTCACATCATTCCACTCATCATTCCACACATCATTCATTACATCATTCCACATATCATTCCACACATCATTCCACACATCATTCCACACATCATTCCACACATCATTCCACACATCATTCCATACATAATTGCACACAGCATTCCACACATCATTGCACACATCATTCCACAATTCATTCCACACCTCATTCCACACATCATTCCACACAGCATTCCAAACATCATACCACACAACATTCCAAATATCATCCAATCCTCATTCCTCATATCATTCCACGCATCATTCCACATCTCATTCCACACATCATTCCACACATCATTCCACACCTCATTCCACACTTCATTCCACACCTCATTCCACACCTCATTCCACACGGAATTGCACGCGTCATTCCAAACATTATTCCAAACATCATTCCACAAATCACTCCACACGTTATTTAAACACCTCATTCCACTCATCATTCCACGCATCATTCCACACCACATTCCACACCTCATTCAACACATCATTCCACACATCATTCCACACATCATTCCACACATCATTCCACACATCATTCCACACCTCATTCCACACATCATTCCACGCATCATTCCACACATCATTCCAGATATTATTCGACACATTATTTACACATCATTCCACACATCATTCTACACATAATTCCACACAGCATTCCACACATCATTGCACACACCATTCCACAACGCATTCCACACATCATTCCACACAGCATTCCACACATCATTCCGCACAACATTCCACATCTCATTCCACACATCATTCCACACATCATTCCACACCTCATTCCACACTTCATTCCACACCTCATTCCACACCTCATTCCACACGTAATTCCACGCGTCATTCCACACAGCATTACACACATCATTATTCACATCAATTCACACCTCAAGACGCACCTCATTCCACACCTCATTCCACACATCATTCCACACATCATTGTACACTTCATTTCAAACATCATTCCACACATCATTCCACACATCATTCCACACATCATTCCACACATTATTCCAAACATTATTCCACACCTCATTTCACATATCATTCCACGCATCATTCCACACATCATTCCACACATCATTCCACATCTCATTTCACACATCATTCGACACATGATTCCATCCCTCAGTCCACACCTCATTTCACACCTCATTCCACATATTATTCCACAACATTCAACACATCATTCCACACATCAATCCACACATTATTTCAATCCCTAAATCCACACGTCATTGAACAACTCAGTCCACACATCATTACACACATCATTCCACACATCAGTCCGTACCTCATTCCACACCTCATTCCACACATCATTCCACATATCATTCCACACATCATTCCAAACATCATTCCACATCACATTCCAAATAGCATTCCACGCATCATTCCACACATCATTCCAAACATCATTCCACACATCATTCCATGCATCATTCCAGATGTCATTCGACACATCATTCCACACATCTTTCCACACTTCATTCCACATATCATTCCTCACCTCATTCCACACATCATTCAATACATCATTCCACATACCATTCCACACATCATTCCACACATCATTCCACACATCATTCCACACATCATTCCATACATAATTTCACACAGCATTCCATACATCATTGCACACATCATTCCACAACTCATTCCACACCTCATTCCACACATCATTCCACACAGCATTCCACACATCATTCCACACAACATTCCAAATATCATCCAATCCTCATTCCTCATATCATTCCACGTATCATTCCACATCTCATTCCACATATCATTCCACACATCATTCCACACCTCATTCCACACTTCATTCCACACCTCATTCCACACCTCATTCCACACGTAATTCCACGCGTCATTCCACACAGCATTACACACGTCATTCTTCACATCAATTCACACCTCATGACGCAACTCATTCCACACCTCATTCCACACATCATTCCAAACAACATTGCACACTTCATTCCAAACATCATTCCACGCATCATTCCACACCACATTCCACACCTCATTCAACACATCATTCCACACATCATTCCACACATCATTCCACACATCATTCCACACCTCATTCCACACATCATTCCACGCATCGTTCCACACATCATTCCAGATATTATTCGACACATCATTGCACGCATCATTCCAAACTTCATTCAACTCATCATTCCTCACATCATTCCACACATCATTTACACATCATTCCATCCCTCATTCCACATGTCATTTCACACCTCATTCCACATATCATTCCACAACATTCAACACATCACTCCACACATCAATCCACACATTATTTCAATCCCTAAATCCACACGTCATTGAACAACTCATTCCACACATCATGCCACACATCATTCCACACACCATTCCACACATCATTCCAAACATCATTCCACATCACATTCCACATCATTCCACACATCATTACACACCATATTCCACGCATCATTCCACACATCATTCCAAACTTCATTACATACATCATTCCACACAGCATTTCACACATCAGTCCACACCTCATTGCAAATATCATTCCACGCATCTTTCCACACAACATTCCACGCATCATTCCAAACATCATTCCACACTTCATTCCACCCATCATTCCACACATCATTCCACACATCATTCCACAACATTCCACAACATTTCACACATTATTCCACACATCATTCCACACATCAGTCCACACATCAGTCCATACCTTATTCCGCACCTCATTCCACAGATCATTCCACACATCATTCCACACATCATTACACAAATCATTCCACTTCACATTCCACATCATTCCACACATCATTCCACACAATATTCCATGCATCATTCCACACATCATTCCAAACATCATTACATCCATTATTTCACAAATCATTCCACGCATCATTCCACGCATCATTCCACGCATCATTCCACGCAACATTCCACATCTGATTCCACACCTCATTCCACACATCATTCCAAACATCATTCCACACATCATGCCAAACATTATTCCACACCTCATTCCACATATAATTCTGCGCATCATTCCACACATCATTCCACACGTCATTCCACACATCAATCCACATATCATTCCACACATCATTCGACACATCATTCCATCCCACATTCCACACCTCATTCCACGTATCATTCCACAACATTCAACACATTATTCCACACATCAATCCACACATCATTCCATCCCTCATTCCACACGTCATTGAACAACTCATTCCACACATCATTCCACACCCCATTCCACACCTCATTCCACATATCATTCCACAACATTCAACACATCATTTCACACATCAATCCACACATCAATACATCCCTCATTCCACACGTCATTGAAGAACTCATTCCACACATTATGCCACACATCATGCCACACATCATTCCACATCTCATTCCACACCTCATTCCACACATCATTCCACAGTTCTGTCCATACCTCATTCAACACATCATTCCACACATCATTCCACACATCATTACACACATCATTCCATACATCATTCCACACCTCATTCCACACATCATTCCACGCATCATTCCACACATCATTCCAGATATTATTCGACACATCATTGCACGCATCATTCCAAACTTCATTCCATACATCATTCCTCACATCATTCCACACATCATTTACACATCATTCCATCCCTCATTCCACACCTCATTTCACACCTCATTCCACATATCATTCCACAACATTCAACACATCATTCCACACATCATTCCACACACCATTCCACTCCTCATTCCACACATCATTACACACATCATTCCACACATCAGTCCGTACCTTATTCCACACCTTATTCCACACATCATTCCATACATCATTCCACTCATCATTCCAAACATCATTCCACATCACATTCCACATAGCATTCCACGCATCATTCCACACATCATTCCAAACATCATTCCACACATCATTCCATACATCATTCCAGATGTCATTCGACACATCATTCCACACATCTTTCCACACTTCATTTCACATATCATTCTTCACCTCATTCCACACATCATTCAATACACATTCCACATACCATTCCACACATCAGTCCACACATCATTCCACACATCGTTCCACACAACATTCCACACATCATTGTACACATCATTCCACACCTCATTCCACACCTCATTCCACACATCATTCAATACATCATTCCACACAACATTCCAAATATCATACACTCCTCATTCCACATATCTTTCCACGCATCATTCCACATCTCATTTCACACATCATTCCACACATCATTCCACACATCATTCAACACCTCATTACACATCCCATTCCACACCTCATTCCACACATCATTCAACACATCATTCCACACATCAGTCCATACCTCATTCCACACCTCATTCCACACTTCATTCCACACATAATTCCAAACATGATTCCACATCACATTCAACATAACATTTCACGCATCATTCCACACATCATTCCAAACATCATTCCACACATCATTCCATACATCATTCCAGATGTCATTCGACACATCATTCCACACATCTTTCCACACTTCATTCCACACATCATTCCTCACCTCATTCCACACATCATTCCACACATCATTCCAAACATCATTCCACATGACATTCCACATCATTCCACACATCATTACACACCATATTCCACGCATCATTCCACACATCATTCCAAACATCATTACATACATCATTCCACACAGCATTTCACACATCAGTCCACACCTCATTCCACACCTCATTCCAAATATCATTCCACGCATCATTCCACGCAACATTCCACGCATCATTCCACACATCATTCCACACATCATTCCACGCATCATTCCACACATCATTCCACACCTCATTCCACACTTCAATTCCACACCTCATTCCACACCTCATTCTACACGTAATTCCACGCGTCATTCCACACAGCATTACACACATCATTATTCACATCAATTCACATCTCATGACGCACCTCATTCCACACCTCATTCCACATATCATTCCACAACATTCAACACATCATTCCACACATCAATCCACACATTATTTCAATCCCTAAATCCACACGTCATTGAACAACTCATTCCACACATCATGCCACTCGTCATTCCACACATCATTACACACATCATTCCATACATCATTCCACACATCATTCCACACATCATTCCACACATCATTCCATAATAATTCCACACAGCATTCCACACATCATTCCAAACTTCATTTAAACACCTCATTCCACTCATCATTCCACGCAAGATTTCACGCATCATTCCATGCATCATTCCAAATCTCATTCCACAACTCATTCCACACCTCATTCCACACATGATTCCACACATCATTCCAAACATCATTCCACACCTCATTCCACATATCATTCCACGCATCATTCCATACATCATTCCACATCTCTTTCCACACATCATTCCACACATCTTTCCACACATCATTCCACACATCTTTCCACACATCATTCAACAAATCATTCAACACATCATTCCACGCCTCATTCCACACATCATTCCACACAACATTCCAAATATCATCCAATCCTCATTCCACACATCATTCTACACATCATTCCACATAGCATTCCAAATAACATTCCACACCTCATTCCACACCTCATTCCACACCTCGTTCCACACCTCATTCAATACATCATTCCACATATCATTCCACACATCATTCCACACATCATTCCACACATAATTCCACGCATCATTCCACATCTCATTCCACACATCATTCCACTCATCATTCCACACCACATTCCACACGTCATTCCACACATCATTCCACACGTCATTCCACACAGCATTCCAAACCACATTCCACACGTAATTATACCCGTCATTCCACACAGCATTACACACATCATTCTTCACATCAATTCACACATCATTACACACCTCATTCCACACCTCATTCCACACCTCGTTCAACAACTCATTCAATACATCATTCCAAATATCATTCCACAAATCAGTCCACATGTCATTTAAACACCTCATTCCACTCATCATTCCACGCATCATTCCACGCATCATTCCATGCATCATTCCACATCTCATTCCACACATCATTCAACACATCATTCCACACATCATTCCACACATCATTCCACAACATTACCCAACATTCCACACATCATTCCACACATCATTCCACACATCAGTCCTTACCTCATTCCACACCTCATTCAACACATCATTCCACACATCATGCCACACATCATTCCAAACATCATTCCACACCTCATTCCACACATCATTCCACACATCATTCAATACATCATTCCACATATCCTTCCACACATCATTCCACACATCATTCCACATATCATTCCACAAGCATTCCACACATCATTGCACACATCATTCCACACATCATTCCACACCTCATTCCACACCTCATTCCACACGTCATTCCACACATCATTGCATACAACATTCCACACATCATTCCAAACCTCATTCCACACATCATTCCACATCTCTTTCCACACATCATTCGACACATCTTTCCACACATCATTCCAAACCTCTTTCCACACATCATTCAACAAATCATTCAACACATCATTCCACGCCTCATTCCACACATCATTCCACACAACATTCAAAATATCATCCAATCCTCATTCCTCATATCATTCCACGCATCATTCCACATCTCATTCCATACATCATTCCACACATAATTCCACACCTCATTCCACACGTGATTCCACACATCATTCTACACATCATTCCACACAGCATTCCAAATAACATTCCACATCTCATTCCACACCTCATCCCACACCTCGTTCCACACCTCATTCAATACATCATTCCACATATCATTCCACACATCATTCCACACAAAATTCCACACATAATTCCACGCATCATTCCATATCTCATTCCACACATCATTCCACACATCATTCCACACCACATTCCACACGTCATTCCACACATCATTCCACACATCATTCCACACAGCATTCCAAATACCATTCCACACCTCATTCCACACCTCATTCCAAACCACATTCCACACGTAATTAAACCCGTCATTCCACACAGCATTACACACATCATTCTTCACATCAATTCACGCATCATTACACACCTCATTCCACACCTCATTCCACACTTCATTCCACACCTCATTCCACACGTGATTTCACACATCATTCTACACATCATTCCACACAGCATTCCAAATATCATTCCACACCTCATTCCACACGTGATTTCACACATCATTCTACACATCATTCAATACATCATTCCAAATATCATTCCACAAATCAGTCCACACTTCATTTAAACACCTCATTCCACTCATCATTCCACGCATCATTCCACGCATCATTCCATGCATCATTCCAAATCTCATTCCACAACTCATTCCACACCTCATTCCACACATGATTCCACACATCATTCCAAACATCATTCCACACCTCATTCCACATATCATTCCACGCATCATTCCACACATCATTCCACATCTCTTTCCACACATCATTCCACACATCTTTCCACACATCTTTCCACACATCATTCAACAAATCATTCAACACATCATTCCACGCCTCATTCCACACATCATTCCACACAACATTCCAAATATCATCCAATCCTCATTCCACACATCATTCTACACATCATTCCACACAGCATTCCAAATAACATTCCACACCTCATTCCACACCTCATTCCACACCTCGTTCCACACCTCATTCAATACATCATTCCACATATCATTCCACACATCATTCCACACATCATTCCACACATAATTCCACGCATCATTCCACATCTCATTCCACACATCATTCCACTCATCATTCCACATCACATTCCACACGTCATTCCACACATCATTCCACACATCATTCCACACAGCATTCCAAACCACATTCCACACGTAATTAAACCCGTCATTCCACACAGCATTACACACATCATTCTTCACATCAATTCACACATCATTACACACCTCATTCCACACCTCATTCCACACTTCATTCCACACCTCATTCCACACGTGATTTCACACATCATTCTACACATTATTCCACACGGCATTCCAAATATCATTCCACACCTCATTCCACACGTGATTTCACACATCATTCTACACATCATTCAATACATCATTCCAAATATCATTCCACAAATCAGCCCACACGTCATTTAAACACCTCATTCCACTCATCATTCCAGGCATCATTCCACGCATCATTCCATGCATCATTCCAAATCTCATTCCACAACTCATTCCACACCTCAATCCACACATGATTCCACACATCATTCCAAACATCATTCCACACCTCATTCCACATATCATTCCACGCATCATTCCACACATCATTCCACATCTCTTTCCACACATCATTCCACACATCTTTCCACACATCATTCCACACATCTTTCCACACATCATTCAACAAATCATTCAACACTTCATTCCACGCCTCATTCCACACATCATTCCACACAACATTCCAAATATCATCCAATCCTCATTCCACACATCATTCTACACATCATTCCACACGGCATCCCAAATAACATTCCACACCTCATTTCACACCGCATTCCACACCTCGTTCCACACCTCATTCAATACATCATTCCACATATCATTCCACACATCATTCCACACATAATTCCACGCATCATTCCACATCTCATTCCACACATCATTCCACTCATCATTCCACACCACATTCAACACGTCATTCCACACATCATTCCACACATCATTCCACACAGCATTCCAAATACCATTCCACACCTCATTCCACACCTCATTCCAAACCACATTCCACACGTAATTAAACCCGTCATTCCACACAGCATTACACACATCATTCTTCACATCAATTCACACATCATTACACACCTCATTCCACACCTCATTCCACACTTCATCCCACACCTCATTCCACACGTGATTTCACACATCATTCCACACATCATTCCACACAGCATTCCAAATATCATTCCACACCTCATTCCACACGTGATTTCACACATCATTCTACACATCATTCAATACATCATTCCAAATATCATTCCACAAATCAGTCCACACGTCATTTAAACACCTCATTCCACTCATCATTCCACGCATCATTCCACGCATCATTCCATGCATCATTCCAAATCTCATTCCACAACTCATTCCACACCTCATTCCACACATCATTCCACACATCATTCCACACATCATTCCACACATCATTCCACACATTATTCCAAACATCATTCCACACCTCATTCCACATATCATTCCAAGCATCATTCCACACATCATTCCACACATCATTCCACACATCATTCCACATATCATTCCACACATCATTCGACACATCATTCCATCCCTCATTCCACACCTCATTCCACACCTCATTCCACACAACATTGCATACATCATTGCACTAATCATTCCACACATCATTCCACACACCATTCCACACCTCATTCCACATATAATTCAACAACATTCAACACATCATTCCACACATCAATCCACACATCATTTCAACCCTCATTCCACACGTCATTGAACAACTCATTCCACACATCATGCCACACATCATTTCACACGTCATTCCACTCATCATTCCACACATCTTTCCAAACATCATTCCACATCACATTCCGCGCATCATTCCACACATCATTCCACACAACATTCCACACATCATTGCACACCTCATTCCACACCTCATTCCACACCTCATTCCACACATTATTCAACAAATCATTCCACACAACATTCCAAATATCATCAACTCCTTATTCCACATATCATTCCATGCATCATTCCACATCTCATTCCACACATCATTCCACACATCTTTCCACACATCATTCAACACCTCATTCCACATACCACTCCACATCTCATTCAACGCATCATTCCACACATCATTCCACAAATCAGTCCATACCTCATTCCAAACATCATTCCACATCACATTCCAGATCACATTCCACGGTTCATTCCACACCTCATTCCACACTTCATTCCACACCTCATTCCACCATCATTCCACACATCATTCCATACATCATTCCACAACATTCCACATCATTCCACACATCATTCCACACATCATTCCACACATCATTCCGCACCTCATTCCACACACCATTCCAAATATCATTCCGCACCTCATTCCACATATCATTCCACGCATCATTCCACATCTCATTCCACACATCATTCCACACATCATTGCACACATCATTGCACACATCAATCCACACCTCATTCCACACGTCATTCCGCACGTCATTCCATACATCATTCCACAAATCATTCCACACAGCTTTCCACACATCATTCCACACCGCATTCCACACATCATTGCACACAACATTCCACAAATCATTCCACACCTCATTCCACACATCATACCTCATCTCTTTCCACACATCATTCCACACACCTTTCCACACGTCATTCCACACAGCTTTCCACACATCATTCAACACATCATTCCAACATCATTCCACGCCTCATTCCACACATCATTCCACACAAAATTCCAAATATCATCCAATCCTCATTCCTCATATCATTCCACGCATCATTCCGCTTCTCATTCCATACATCACTCCACACATCATTCCACACCTCATTCCACACGTGATTCCACACATCATTCTACACAGCATTCCACACACTTTCCAAATATCATTCCACACCTCATTCCACACCTCATTCCATACTTCATTTCACACCTCAATCAATACATCATTCCACATATCATTGCACACATCATTCCACACATCATTGCACACATAATTCCACACCTCATTCCACACGTCATTCCACACATCATTACACACATCATTCCGCACAGCATTCCAAATAGCAGTCCACACCTCATTCCACACCTCATTCCACACCACATTCCACATGTAATTAAAAGCGGCATTCCACACAGCATAGCACACAACGTTCTTCACATCAATTCACACATTATTACACACCTCATTCCACACAGCATTCCAAATATCATTCCACGCCTCATTCCACACGTGATTTCACACATCATTCTACACATCATTCAATACATCATTCCAAATATCATTCCACATATCATTCCACACATCATTTAAACACCTCATTCCAGTCATCATTCCACGCATCATTCCACGCATCATTCCATGCATCATTCCACATCTCATTATACAACTCATTCCACACCGCATTCCACACATCATTCTACACATCATTCCACACATCATTCCACGCATTATTCCAAACATCATTCCACACCTCATTCCACATATCATTCCACGCATCATTTGACACATCATTCCACACATCATTGCACACATCATTCCACATATCATTTCACACAAATTAAGACACATCATTCCATCACTCATTCCACACCTCATTCCAAACATCATTCCACACCTCATTGCACGTATCATTCCACAACATTCAACACATCATTCCACACATCATTCCACAAATCATTCCAAACATCATTCCACACCTCATTCCACACCTCATTCCACACCTCATTTCACCAATCTTTCCACACATCATTCCACACATCATTCCACAACATTCCACAACATTCCATACATCATTCCACACATCATTCCACACATCATTCTGCACCTCATTCCACAATTCATTCCACACATCATTCCACACATCATTCCAAACATCATTCCATATCACATTTCACATCATTCCACACATCATTCTACACATCATTCCAAACATCATTCCAAACATCATTCCACACCTCATTCCACACCTCATTCCACATAACATTCCACACATCATTCGACACATCATTCCACACATCATTCCACACTTCATTTCACACATAATTCCTCACCTCATTCCACACATCATTCCACACATCATTCAATACATCATTCCACACATCATTGCACACATCATTCCACACAGCATTCCAAATTTCATTCCACACCTCATTCCACATATCATTCCACGCATCATTCCACGCATCATTCCACATCTCATTCCACACTTCATTCCACACCTCATTCCACAAATCTTTCCACACATCATTCCACACATCTTTCCACACATCTTTCTACACATCATTCAACACATCATTCCACACCTCATTCCACACGTGATTCCACACATCATTCCACACAGCATTCCAAATATCATTCCACACCTCATTCCACACCTCATTCCACACATCATTCCACACATCATTCAATACAACATTCCACATCTCATTCCACACATCATTCCACACATCATTCCACACATCAATCCACACATAATTCCACGCAGCATTCCACACATCATTGCACACATCATACCACACCTCATTCCACACCTCATTCCACACATCATTCCACACACTATTCCACATATCATTCCACACAACATTCCAAATATCATCCAATCCTCATTCCGCATAAAATTCAACATCTCATTCCACACGTCATTCCACACTTCTTTCAACAAATCATTCAAACACCTCATTCCACACATCATTCCACAAATCATTCCACACGTCATTCCACACATTAATCCAAACATTATTCCAAACATCATTCCACACCTCATTCCACATATCATTCCACACATCATTCCACACATCATTCCACACATTATTCCAAACATCATTCCACACCTCATTCCACATATCATTCCATGCATCATTCCACACATCATTGAATACATCATTCCACACATCATTCCACATATTATTCCACACGTCATTCGACACATCATTCCATCCCTCATTCCACTCCTCATTCCACACCTCATTCCACACAACATTGCATACATCACTGCACATATCATTCCACACATCATTCCACACATCATTCCACACCTCATTCCAAGTATCATTCCACAACATTCAACACATCATTCCACACATTAATCCACACATCATTTTATCCCTCATTTCACTCCTCATTGAACACCTCATTCCACACATCATTCCATCCGTCATTCCACTCCCCATTCCACACATCATTCCACATATCATTCCACAACATTCAACACATCATTCCACACATCAATCCACACATCATTTCATCCCTCATTCCACACGTCATTGAAGAACTTATTCCACACATCATGCCACACATCATTCCACACACCATTCCACACCTCATTCCACACCTCATTCCACACATCATTCCAGACATCATTCCACACATCATTCCACTCATCATTCCACACATCATTCCAAACATCATTCCACATCACATTCCACGCATCATTCCACGCATCATTCCACACATCATTAACAACATCATTGCACACATCATTCCACACAGCATTCCAAATTTCATTCCACACCTCATTCCACATATCATTCCATGCATCATTCCACGCATCATTCCACATCTCATTCCACACTTCATTCCACACCTCATTCCACAAATCATTCCACACATCATTCCACATCTTTTTCCACACATCATTCCACACATCTTTCCACACATCATTCCACACATCTTTCCACACATCTTTCTACACATCATTCAACACATCATTCCACACATCATTCCACACATCATACTGCACATCATTCCACACATCATTCCACACCTCATTCCACACGTGATTCCACATATCATTCCACACAGCATTCCAAATATCATTCCATACTTCATTCCACACCTCATTCCACACATCATTCCACACATCATTCAATACAACATTCCACATCTCATTCCACACATCATTCCATCCGTCATTCCACTCCCCATTCCACACATCATTCCACATATCATTCCACAACATTCAACACATCATTCCACACATCAATCCACACATCATTTCATCCCTCATTCCACACGTCATTGAAGAACTCATTCCACACATCATGCCACACATCATTCCACACACCATTCCACACCTCATTCCACACCTCATTCCACACATCATTCCAGACATCATTCCACACATCATTCCACTCATCATTCCACACATCATTCCAAACATCATTCCACATCACATTCCACGCATCATTCCACGCATCATTCCACACATCATTAACAACGTCATTCCAAACATCATTCCACACATCATTACATACAACATTCCAGATGTCATTCGACACAGCATTTCACACATCTTTCCATACTTCATTCCAAACATCATTCCACATCACATTCCACGCATCATTCCACGCATCATTCCACACCTCAGTCCACACCTCAATCCACATAACATTCCACGCATCATTCCACACATCATTCCACACATCATTCCACAACATTTCTCAATATTCCACACATCATTCCACACATCTTTCCACACATCATGCAACAAGCATTGCAAACATCATTCCACACATCATTGCACACATCATTCCACACAGCATTCCAAAAACCATTCCACACCTCATTCCACTTATCATTCCACGCATCATTCCACGCGTCATTCCACATCTCATTCCACACCTCATTCCACACCTCATTCCACACATCAATCCACATCGCTTACCACACATCATTCCACTCATCTTTCCACACATCATTCCACATATCTTTCCACACATCTTTCCACACATCATTCAACACATCATTCCACACATCATTCCACACATCATACTACACATCATTCCACACATCATTCCACACATCATTCCACACCTGATTCCACACATCATTCCACAGAACATTCCAAATATCATCCAATCCTCATACCTCATATCATTAAACGCATCATTCCACATCTCATTCCACACATCATTCCACACAACCATCCACACCTCATTCCACACCTCATTCCACACGTGATTCCACACATCATTCCACACAGCATCCCAAATATCATTCCACACCTCATTCCACACCGCATTCCACACATCATTCCACACATCATTCAATACATCATTCCACATCTCATTCCACACATCATTCCACACACATTCCACACATAATTCCAAACATTATTGCACACATCATTCCACACCTCATTCCACATATCATACCATACATCATTCAACACATCTTTGCACACATCATTCCAAACATCATTCCATACATCATTCCACAAATCATTCCACGCGTCATTTAAACACCTCATTTCACTCATCATTCCACGCATCATTCCACACCTCATTCCACAACTCATTCAACACATCATTCCACACATCATTCCACACATCATTCCACACATCATTCCACACGTTATTCCAAACATCATTCCACACCTCATTCCACATATCATTCCACGCATCATTCCACGCATCATTCCACACTTCATTCCACACATCATTCCACATATCATTCCACATATCATTCCACACATCAGTCCATCCCTCATTCCACAACTCATTCCACACCTCATTCCACACCTCATTCAACACATCATTGCATACATCATTGCACATATCATTCCACACATCATTCCACACACCATTCAACACCTCATTCCACGTATCATTCCACAACATTCAACACATAATTCCACACATCAATCCACACTTCATTCCATCCCTCATTCCACACCTCAATGAAAACACATTCCACACATCATTCCACACATCATTCCACACCCCATTCCACACCTCATTCCACACATCATTCCACAACATTCAACACATAATTCCACACATCATTCCAAACATCATTCCACACATCATTCCAAACATCATTCCAGATGTCATTCGACACGTCATTCCACACATCTTTCCACACTTCATTCCAAACATCATTCCACATCACATTCCACGCCTCATTCCACGTATCATTCCACACCTCATTCCACACCTCAATCCACATATCATTCCATGCATCATTCCACACATCATTCCACACATCATTCCAAACATCATTCCACACCTCATTCCACACCGCATTCCAACCATTATTCCACACATCATTTCACACATCATTCCACAACATTCCTCAACATTCCACACTTCATTCCACACATCATTCCACACATCAGTCCTTACCTAATTCCACACCTCATTCCACACATCTTTCCACACATCATGCCACACATCATTTCAAACATCATTCCACACCTCATTCCACATAACATTCCACACATCATTCCACACATCATTCCACACCTCATTCCACACATCATTCCACACATCATTCAATACATCATTCCACATCTCATTCCACACATCATTAAACACATCATTCCACACATCATTCCGCAAGCATTGCACACTTCATTCCACACATCATTCCACACCGCATTCCACACATTATGCCACACATCATTCCACACAACATTCCAAATATCATTCCACGCATCATTCCACATCTCATTCCACACATCATTCCACACCTCATTCCACACATCATTCCACATCTCTTTCCACACATCATTCCACACATCTTTCCACACATCATTCCACACATCTTTCCACAAATCTGTCCACACATCATTCAACACATCATTCCCACATCATTCCACACATCATACTACACATCATTCCACACATCATTCCACACATCATTCCACACCTCATTCCACACATCATTCCACACAACATTCCAAATATCATCCAATCCTCATTCCTCATATCATTCCACGCATCATTCCACATCTCATTCCACACATCATTCCACACATCCTTGCACACCTCATTCCACACCTCATTCCACACGTGATTCCACACATCATTCCACACAGCATTCCAAATATCATTCCACACCTCATTCCACACCTCATTCCACACATCATTCCACACATCATTCAATACATCATTCCACATCTCATTCCACACATCATTCCACACATCATTCCACACATAATTTCACACATTACTCCACACATCATTCTATCCCTCATTCCACACCTCATTGAACACCTCATTCGACACATCATGCCACACTACATTCCACACACCATTCCACACCTCATTCCACACATCATTCCACACATCAGTCCGTACCTCATTCCACACCTCATTCCACACCTCATTCCACACATCATTCCACACATCATTCCAAACACCATTCCACACCTCATTCCACACCTCATTCCACACATCATTCCACACATCATTCCACACATCATTCCACTCATCATTCCAAATATCCTTCCAAACATCATTCCACATCACATTCCACACATCATTCGACACATCATTCCAAACATCATTCCACACTTCATTCCATACATCATTCCAGATGTCATTCTACACATCATTCCACACATCTTTCCACATTTCATTCCAAACATCATTCCACATCACATTCCACGCATCATTCCACGCATCATTCCACACCTCATTCCACACCTCAATCCACATGTCCTTCCACGCATCATTCCACACATCATTCCACACATCATTCCAAACATCATTTCACACCTCATTCCACACCTCATTCCAACCATTATTCCACACATCATTCCACACATCATTCCACAACATTCCTCAACATTCCACACATCATACCACACATCATTCCACAGATCAGTCCATACCTCATCCACACCTCATTCCACACATCATTCCTCACATCATGCCACACATCATTCCAAACATCATTCCACACCTCATTCCACATAACATTCCACACATCATTCCACGCATCATTCCACACATCATTCCATTCTTCATTTCACACATAATTCCTCACCTCATTCCAATCATCATTCCAAACATCATTCAATACTTCATTCCACCTATCATTCCACACATAATTCCACACATCATTCCACACATCGTTCCACAAGCATTGCACACATCATTCCACACATCATTCCAAACCGCATTCCACACATTATTCCACACATCATAGAAACATAGAAACATAGAAACATAGAAAATAGGTGCAGGAGCAGGCCATTCAGCCCTTCTAGCCTGCACCGCCATTCAATGAGTTCATGGCTGAACATGAAACTTCAGTACCCCCTTCCTGCTTTCTCGCCATAACCCTTGATCCCCCGACTAGTAAGGACTTCATCCAACTCCCTTTTGAATATATTTAGTGAATTGGCCTCAACTACTTTATGTGGTAGAGAATTCCACAGGTTCACCACTCTCTGGGTGAAGAAGTTTCTCCTCATCTCGGTCCTAAATGGCTTACCCCTTATCCTCAGACTGTGACCCCTGGTTCTGGACTTCCCCAACATTGGGAACATTCTTTCTGCATCTAACCTGTCTAAACCCATCAGAATTTTAAACGTTTCTATGAGGTCCCCTCTCATTCTTCTGAACTCCAGTGAATACAAGCCCAGTTGATCCAATCTTTCTTGATAGGTCAGTCCCGCCATCCCTGGAATCAGTCTGGTGAACCTTCGCTGCACTCCCTCAATAGCAAGAATGTCCTTCCTCAAGTTAGGAGACCAAAACTGTACACAATACTCCAGGTGTGGCCTCACCAAGGCCCTGTACAACTGTAGCAACACCTCCCTGCCGCTGTATTCAAATCCCCTCGCTATGAAGGCCAACATGCAATTTGCTTTCTTAACTGCCTGCTGTACCTGCATGCTAACCTTCAATGACTGATGTACCATGACACCCAGGTCTCGTTGCACCTTCCCTTTTCCTAATCTGTCACCATTCAGATAATAGTCTGTCTCTCTGTTTTTACCACCAAAGTGGATAACCTCACATTTATCCATATTATACTTCATCTGCCATGCATTTGCCCACTCACCTAACCTATCCAAGTCACTCTGCAGCCTAATAGCATCCTCCTCGCAGCTCACACTGCCACCCAACTTAGTATCATCCGCAAATTTGGAGATACTGCATTTAATCCCCTCGTCTAAATCATTAATGTACAATGTAAACAGCTGGGGCCCCAGCACAGAACCTTGCGGCGCTAAACTAGTCACTGCCTGCCATTCTGAAAAGTACCCGTTTACTCCTACTCTTTGCTTCCTGTCTGACAACCAGTTCTCAATCCACGTCAGCACACTACCCCCAATCCCATGTGCTTTAACTTTGCACATTAATCTCTTGTGTGGGACCTTGTCGAAAGCCTTCTGAAAGTCTAAATATACCACATCAACTGGTTCTCCTTTGTCCACTTTACTGGAAACATCCTCAAAAACTTCCAGAAGATTTGTCAAGCATGATTTCCCTTTTACAAATCCATGCTGACTTGGACCTATCATGTCACCATTTTCCAGATGCACTGCTATGACATCCTTAATAATTGATTCCATCATTTTACCCACGACTGAGGTCAGGCTGACCGGTCCATAATTCCCTGTT
The DNA here is from genome assembly GCF_044704955.1 of Pristiophorus japonicus. Taxonomy (NCBI): domain Eukaryota; kingdom Metazoa; phylum Chordata; class Chondrichthyes; family Pristiophoridae; genus Pristiophorus; species Pristiophorus japonicus. The sequence goes on from NW_027252668.1 coordinate 18,809,753, forward strand.
TTCTCTCTCCCTCCTCTTTTAAAAAGTGGGGTTACATTGGCTACCCTCCACTCCAGAGGAACTGATCCAGAGTCAATGGAATGTTGGAAAATGACTGTCAATGCATCCGCTATTTCCAAGGCCACCTCCTTAAGTACTCTAGGATGCAGTCCATCAGGCCCTGGGGATTTATCGGCCTTCAATCCCATCAATTTCCCCAACACAATTTCCCGACTAATAAAGATTTCCCTCAGTTCCCCCTCCTTACTAGACCCTCTGACCCCTTTTATATCCGGAAGGTTGTTTGTATCCTCCTTAGTGAATACCGAACCAAAGTACTTGTTCAATTGGTCTGCCATTTCCTTGTTCCCCGTTATGACTTCCCCTGATTCTGACTGCAGGGGACCTACGTTTGTCTTCACCAACCTTTTTCTCTTTACATACCTATAGAAACTTTTGCAATCCGCCTTAATGTTCCCTGCAAGCTTCTTCTCGTACTCCATTTTCCCTGCCCTAATCAAACCCTTTGTCCTCCTCTGCTGAGTTCTAAATTTCTCCCAGTCCCCAGGTTCGCTGCTATTTCTGGCCAATTTGTATGCCACTTCCTTGGCTTTCATACTATCCCTGATTTCCCTAGATAGCCACGGTTGAGCCACCTTCCCTTTTTTATTTTTACGGCAGACAGGAATGTACAATTGTTGTAGTTCATCCATGCGGTCTCTAAATGTCTGCCATTGCCCATCCACAGTCAACCCCCTAAGTATCATTCGCCAATCTATCCTAGCCAATTCACGCCTCATACCTTCAAAGTTACCCTTCTTTAAGTTCTGGACCATGGTCTCTGAAATTACTGTTTCATTCTCCATCCTAATGCAGAATTCCACCATATTATGGTCACTCTTCCCCAAGGGGCCTCGCACAATGAGATTGCTAATTAATCCTCTCTCATTACACAACACCCAGTCTAAGATGGCCTCCCCCCTAGTTGGTTCCTCAACATATTGGTCTCGAAAACCATCCCTTATGCACTCCAGGAAATCCTCTTCCACCGTATTGCTTCCAGTTTGGCTAGCCCAATCTATGTGCATATTAAAGTCCCCCATTATAACTGCTACACCTTTATTGCATGCACCCCTAATTTCCTGTTTGATGCCCTCCCCAACATCCTTATTACTGTTTGGAGGTCTGTACACAACTCCTACTAACGTTTTTTGCCCTTTGGTGTTCTGCAGCTCTACCCATATAGATTCCACATCATCCAAGCTAATGTCTTTCCTAACTATTGCATTAATCTCCTCTTTAACCAGCAATGCTACCCCACCTCCTTTTCCTTTTATTCTTTCCTTCCTGAATGTTGAATACCCCTAAATGTTGAGTTCCCAGCCCTGATCATCCTGGAGCCACGTCTCCGTAATCCCAATCACATCATATTTGTTAACATCTATTTGCACAATTAATTCATCCACCTTATTGCGGATACTCCTTGCATTAAGACACAAAGCCTTCAGGCTTGTTTTATTAACACCCTTTGTCCTTTTAGAATTTTGCTGTACAGTGGCCCTTTTTGTTCTTTGCCTTGGGTTTCTCTGCCCTCCACTTTTCCTCATCTCCTTTCTGTCTTTTGCTTTTGTCTCCTTTTTGTTTCCCTCTGTCTCCCTGCATTGGTTCCCATCCCCCTGCCATATTGGTATAAATCCTCCCCAACAGCACTAGCAAACACTCCCCCGAGGACATTGGTTCCGGTCCTGCCCAGGTGCAGACCGTCTGGTTTGTACTGGTCCCACCTCCACCAGAACCGGTTGCAATGCCCCAGGAATTTGAATCCCTCCCTGCTGCACCACTGCTCAAGCCACGTATTCATCTGCGCTATCCTGCGATTCCTACTCTGACTATCACGTGGCACTGGTAGCAATCCCGAGATTACTACTTTTGAGGTCCTACTTTTTAATTTAGCTCCTAGGTCCTTAAATTCGTTTCGTAGGACCTCATCGCTTTTTTTACCTATGTCGTTGGTACCAATGTGCACCACGACAACTGGCTGTTCTCCCTCCCATTTCAGAATGTGCTGCACCCGCTCCGAGACATCCTTGACCCTTGCACCAGGGAGGCAACATACCATCCTGGAGTCTCGGTTGCGGCCGCAGAAACGCCTATCTATTCCCCTCACAATTGAATCCCCTATCACTATCGCTCTCCCACTCTTTTTCTTTCCCTCCTGTGCAGCAGAGCCAGACACGGTGCCATGAACTTGGCTGCTGCTGCCCTCCCCTGATGAGACATTCCCCTCAACAGTACCCAAAGCGGTGTATCTGTTTTGCAGGGGGATGACCACAGGGGACCCCAGCATTACCTTCCTTGCACTACTCTTCCTGCTGGTCTTCCATTCCCTATCTGGCTGTGGACCCTTTCCCTGCGGTAAGACCAACTCACTACATGTGCTACTCACGTCATTCTCAGCTTCGTGGATGCTCCAGAGTAAATCCACCCTCAGCTCCAATTCCGCAACGCGGTCCGTCAGGAGCCGGAGGTGGACACACTTCCCGCACACGTAGTCGTCAGGGGCACAGCATTCCAAATATCATTCCACACCTCATTCCACATATCATTCCACGCATCATTCCACGCATCATTCCACATCTCATTCCACACATCATTCCACACATCTTTCCACACATGTTTCCACACATCATTCAACACATCATTCCACACATCATTCCAAATATCATTCCACACCTCATTCCACATATCATTCCACGCATCATTCCACGCATCATTCCACATCTCATTCCACAATTCATTGCGCACAACATTCCACACATCATTCCAAACTTATTCCACACATCATTCCACATCTGTTTCCGGACATCATTCCACACACCTTTCCACACATCATTCCACACATCATTCCACACATCATTCCACACATCAATCCACAACTCACTCCACAAATAATTCCACACAACATTCCACAAATCATTCCACACATCAATGACACATCATTCCACACCTCATTCCACACATCATTCCATAACATTCCACACAGCATTACACACATCAATCCACACATCATTCCACACATCATTCCACACATCATTCCACACATCATTGACTTATCATTCCATACGTCATTCCACACATCATTCCATAACATTCCACTCATCATTTCTCACATCATTCCACACATCATTGAGACATCATTCCACACATCATTCCACTCATCATTCCACACATCATTCCACACCTCATTCCACACATCATTCCACACATCATTCAATACATCATTCCACATATCATTCCACACATCATTCCACACATCATCCCACACATAATTCCACACAGCATTCCATACATCATTGCACACTTCATTCCATACCTCATTCCACACCTCATTCCACAAATCATTCCACAACATTCAACACATCATTCCACACAACATTCCATACATCATTCCAGATGTCATTCGACACATCATTCCACACATCTTTCCACACTTCATTCCAAACATCATTCCACATCACATTCCACACCTCATTCCACACATCATTCCACACCTAATTCCACACCTCAATCCACATGTCATTCCACGCATCATTCCACACATCATTCCACACATCAGTCCAAACATCATTCCACACCTCATTCCACACCTCATTCCACCCATTATTCCACACATCATTTCACACATCATTCCACAACATTCCTCAACATTCCACACATCATTCCACACATCATTCCACACAGCAGTCCTTAACTAATTCCACACCTCATTCCACACATCTTTCCACACATCATGCCACACATCATTCCAAACATCATTCCACACCTCATTCCACATAACATTCCACACATCATTCCACACATCATTCCACGCATCATTCCAAATCTCATTCCACACATCATTCCACACCTCATTCAACAGATCATTCCACATCTCTTTCCACACATCTTTCCACACATCTTTCCACACATCATTCCACACAGCTTTCCACACATCTTTCCACACATCATTCAACACATCATTCCACACATCATTCCACACATCATACTACACATCTTTCCACACATCATTCCACACATCATGCCACACCTCATTCCACAAATCATTCCACACAACATTCCAAATATCATCCAATCCTCATTCCTCATATCATTCCACGCATAATTCCACATCTCATTCCACACATCATTCCACACATTCTTGCACACCTCATTCCACACCTCATTCCACACGTGATTCCACACATCATTCCACACAGCATTCCAAATATCATTCCACACCTCATTCCACACCTCATTCCACACAACATTCCACACATCATTCCACACATCATTCCAAACATCATTCCACATCACATTCTACACATCATTCCACACATCATTCCAAACATCATTCCACACATCATTCCATACATCATTCCAGATATCATTCGACACATCATTCCACACATCTTTCCACATTTCATTACAAACATCATTCCATATCACATTCCACGCACCATTCCACGCATCATTCCACACATCATTCCACACATCATTCCAAACATCATTCCACACCTCATTCCACCCATTATTCCACACATCATTCAACACATCATTCCACAACATTCCTCAACATTCCACACATCATACCACACATCATTCCACATATCAGTCCATACCTCATCCACACCTCATTCCGCACATCATTCCTCACATCATGCTACACATCATTCCAAACATCATTCCACACCTCATTCCACTTAACATTCCACACATCATTCCACACATCATTCCACTCTTCAATTCACACATAATTCCTCACCTCATTCCAATCATCATTCCAAACGTCATTCAATACATCATTCCACATATCATTCCACACATAATTCCACACATCATTCCACACATCGTTCAACAAGCATTGCACACATCATTCCACACATCATTCCACACCGCATTCCACACATTATTCCACACATCATTGCACACATCATTCCACACAGCATTCCAAATATAATTCCACACCTCATTCCACATATCATTCCACGCATCTTTCCACGCATCATTCCACATCTCATTCCACACATCATTGCACACATCATTCCACACGTCATTCCACATCTCTTTCCAAACATCATTCCACACATCTTTCCTCACATGTTTCCACACATCATTTAACACATCATTCCACACATCATTCCAAATATCATTCCACACCTCATTCCACATATCATTCCACGCATCATTCCACGCATCATTCCACATCTCATTCCACACATCATTTCACACAACATTCCAATCATCATTCCAAACTTATTCCACACCTCATTCCACATCTCTTTCCAGACATCATTCCACACACATTTCCACACATCATTCCACACATCATTCCACACCTCATTCCACACATCATTCCAAACATCAATCCACACCTCACTCCACAAATAATTCCACACAACATTCCACAAATCATTCCACACATCAATGACACATCATTCCACACCTCATTCCACACATCATTCCATAACATTCCACACATCATTACACACATCAATCCACACATCATTGCACACATCATTCCACACATCATTCCAAACATCATTCCACACATCATTCCACACATTATTCCACACATCATTCCACACATCATTCCACACATCATTCCACACATCATTGACTCATCATTCCATACCTCATTCCACACATCATTCCATAACATTCCACTCATCATTCCTCACATCATTCCACACATCATTGAGACATCATTCCACACATCATTCCACACATCATTCCACACATCATTCCACACCTCATTCCACACATCATTCCACACATCATTCAATACATCATTCCACATATCATTCCAAACATCATTCCACACATCATTCCACACATAATTCCACACAGCATTACACACATCATTGCACACTTCATTCCACACCTCATTCCACACCTCATTCCACACGTCATTCCATAACATTCCACACATCGTTACACTCATCAATCCAAACATCATTCCACACATCATTCCACACATCATTCCACACTTCATTCCACACATCTTTCCACACATCATTGACACATCATTCCATACCTCATTCCACGCATCATTCCATAACATTCCACTCATCATTCCTCACATCATTCCACACATCATTGACACATCATTCCATACCTCATTCCACACATCATTCCACAAAGTTCCACTCATCATTCCTCACATCATTCCACACATCATTGGGACATCATTCCACATATCATTCCACACAACATTCCACACGTCATTCCACATATTATTGACACATCATTACATACCTCATTCCACACATCATTCCATAACATTCCACTCATCATTCCTCACATCATTCCACACATCATTGAGACATCATTCCACACATCATTCCACACATCATTCCACACCTCATTCCAGACATAATTCCACACATCATTCAATACATCATTCCACATATCATTCGACACATCATTCCACACATCATTCCACACCTCATTCCTCACATCATTCCACACAACTTTCCACACATCATGTCAGACAACATTCCAAATATCATCCAATCCTAATTCCTCATATCATTCCACGCATCATTCCACATCTCATTCCACACAGCAGTCCAAATATCATTCCACACCTCATTCCACACATCATTCCACACGTCATTCCACACAGCATTTCACATATCATTCTTCACATCAATTCACACATCATTCCACACCTTATTCCATACATCATTCCACACATCATTCAATACATCATTCCTCATATCATTCCACACATCATTCCACACATAATTCCACACAGCATTCCACACATCATTGCACTCTTCATTCCACACGTCATTCCACACCTCATTCCACACATCATTCCACACAGCATTCCACACAATAATCCACACATCATTACAGACAACATTCCAAATATCATCCAATCCTCATTCCTCATATCATTCCACGCATCATTCCACATCTCATTCCACACATCATTCCACACATCCTTCCACACCTCATTCCACACCTATTTCCACACGTGATTCCACACATCATTCCACACAGCATTCCAAATATCATTCCACACCTCATTCCAAACCTCATTCCACACATCATTCCACACATCATTCCACACATAATTGCACACATTAATCCACACATCATTCTATCCCTCATTCCACACCTCATTGAACACATCATTCCACACATCATCCCACACATCATTCCACACCCCATTCCACACCTCATTCCACATATCATTCCCAACATTCAACACATCATTCCACATATCAATCCACACATCATTCCATCCCTCATTCCACACGTCAGTGAACAACTCATTCCACACATCATATACACATCATTCCACACATCACTCCACACCTCATTCCACACATCATTGCACACATCAGTCCATACCTCATTCCACACCTCATTCCACACCTCATTCCACATATCATTCCACACATCGTTCCACACATCATTCCACACATCATTCCACTCATCATTCCACATATCATTCCAAACATCATTCCACATCACAATCCATGCATCATTCCACGCATCATTCCACACATCATTCCACACAACATTCCACACAACATTGCACACATCATTCCACACATCATTCCCCAACCTCATTCCACACATCATTCACTCACATCATTCCACACAACTTTCCAAATACCATCCACTCCTCATTCCACATATCATTCCACGCCTCATTCCACATCTCATTCCACACATCATTCCACACATCATTTCACACATCATTCCACACGTCATTCAACACCTCATTCAACATACCTTTCCACATCTCATTCCACACATCATTCCACACATCATTCCACACATCATTCCATACCTCATTCCAAACCTCATACCACACCTCATTCCACACTTCATTCCACACATCATTCCACACATCATTCCAAACATCAATCTTCACATTATTCCAAACGTCATTCCACATCACATTTCACATAACATTCCACGCATCATTCCACACATCATTCCAAACATCATTCCACACATCATTCCATACGTCATTCCAGATGTCATTCGACACATCATTCCACACATCTTTCCAAACTTCATTCCACACATCATTCCTCACCTCATTCCACACATCATTCCACACAGCATTCCACACATCATTCCAAAAATCATTCCACTTCAAATTCCACATCATTCCACAAAACAATCTACACCATATTCCACGCACCATTCCACACCATATTCCATACATCATTCGACACATCATTCCACACATCTTTCCAAACTTCATTCCACACATCATTCCTCACCTCATTCCTCACAGCATTCCACACAGCATTCCACACATCATTGCACACAACATTCCACACATCATTCCACACCTCATTCCACACATCATTCCACATCTCTTTCCACACATCATTCCACACATCGTTCAACACATCATTCCACACATCATTCCACACCTCATTCCACACATCATTCCACACATCAATCCACACTTCACTCCACATATATTTCCAGACATCATTCCACAAATCATTCCACACATCAATGACGCATCATTCCACTCCTCATTCCACACATCATTCCATAACATTCCACACATCATTACACACATCAATCCACACATCATTCCACACGTCATTCCACACATCATTCCAAACATCATTCCACATATCATTCCACACATTATTCCACACATCATTCCACACATCATTCCACACATCATTCCACACATCATTGACACATCATTCCATACCTCATTCCACACATCATTCCATAACATTCCACTCATCATTCCATACATCATTGAGATATCATTCCACACATCATTCCACACCTCATTCCACACCTCATTCCACACATCATTCCACACAGCATTCCACACATCATTCCACACAACAAACCAAATATCATCCAATCCTCATTCCTCATATCATTCCACTCATAATTCAACATCTCATTCCACACATCATTCCACACATCATTCTACACCTCATTCCACACATCATTCTTCACATCAATTCACACCTCATTCCACAACTCATTCCACACCTCATTCCACACATCATTCCACACATCTTTGCACACATCATTCCAAACATCATTGCATACATCATTCCACAAATCATTCCACGCGTCATTTAAACACCTCATTTCACTCATCATTCCACGCATCATTCCACACCTCATTCCACAACACATTCAACACATCATTCTACACATCATTCCACACATCATTCCAAACATCATTCCACACATTATTCCAAACATCATTCCACACCTCATTCCACATATCATTCCACGCATCATTCCACGCATCATTCCACACTTCATTCCACACATCATTCCACATATCATTCCACATATCATTACACACATCAGTCCATCCCTCATTCCACAACTCATTTCACACCTCATTCCACACCTCATTCCACACATCATTGCATACATCATTGCACATATCATTCTACACATCATTCCACACACCATTCAACACCTCATTCCACGTATCATTCCACAACATTCAACACATAATTCCACACATCAATCCACACTTCATTCCATCCCTCATTCCACACCTCAATGAAAACCTCATTCCACACATCATTCCACACCCCATTCCACACCTCATTCCACAAATCATTGCACAACATTCAACACATCATTCCACACATCATTCCAAACATCATTCCACACATCATTCCATACATCATTCCAGATGTCATTCGACACATCATTCCACACATCTTTCCACACTGCATTCAAAACATCATTCAACAGTCACATTCCACGCCTCATTCCACGCATCATTCCACACCTCATTCCACAACTCAATCCACATATAATGCCACGCAACATTCCACACATCATTCCACACATCATTCCAAACATCATTCCACACCTCATTCCACACCTCATTCCACCCATTATTCCACACATCATTTCACACATCATTCCACAACATTTATCAACATTCCACACATCATTCCACACATCATTCCACACATCAGTCCTTACCTAATTCCACACCTCTTTCCACACATCTTTCCACACATCTTTGCACACATCATTCCAAACATCATTCCATACATCATTCCACAAATCATTCCACGCGTCATTCAAACACCTCATTTCACTCATCATTCCACGCATCATTCCACACCTCATTCCACAACTCATTCAACACATCATTCCACACATCATTCCACACATCATTCCACACATCATTCCACACATTATTCCAAACATCATTTCACACCTCATTCCACACCTCATTCCACCCATTATTCCACACATCATTTCACACATCATTCCACAACATTCCTCAACATTCCACACATCATTCCACACATCATTCCACACATCAGTCCTTACCTAAATCCACACCTCATTCCACACATCTTTCCACACATCATGCCACAAATCATTCCAAAACATCATTCCACACCTCAGTCCATATAACATTCCAAACATCATTCCACACATCATTCCACACCTCATTCCAAACATCATTCCACACATCATTCAATACATCATTCCACATCTCATTCCACACATCATTAAACACATCATTCCACACATCATTCCGCAAGCATTGCACAAATCATTCCACACATCATTCCACACCGCATTCCACACATTATGCCACACATCATTCCACACAGCATTCCAAATATCATTCCACGCATCATTCCACATCTCATTCCACACATCATTCCACACCTAATTCCACACATCATTCCACATCTCTTTTCACACATCATTCCACACATCTTTCCACACATCATTCCACACATCTTTCCACACATCTTTCCACACATCATTCAACACATCATTCCACACATCATTCCACACATCATACTACACATCATTCCACACATCATTCCACACAACATTCCACACCTCATTCCACACATCATTCCACACAACATTCCAAATATCATCCAATCCTCATTCCTCATATCATTCCACGCATCATTCCACATGTCATTCCACACATCATTCCACACATCCTTGCACACTTCATTCCACACCTCATTCCACACGTGATTCCACACATCATTCAACACAGCATTCCAAATATCACTCCACACCTCATTCCACACCTCATTCCACACATCATTCCACACATCATTCAATACATCATTCCACATCTCATTCCACACATCATTCCACACATCAGTCCACACATAATTCCACACATTACTCCAAACATCATTCTATCCCTCATTCCACACCTCATTGAACACCTCATTCGACACATCATGCCACACTACATTCCACACAACATTCCACACCTCATTCCACACATCATTCCACACATCAGTCCATACCTCATTCCACACCTCATTCCACACCTCATTGCACAAATCATTCCACACATCATTCCAAGCACCATTCCACACCTCATTCCACACCTCATTCCACACATCATTCCACACATCATTCCACACATCATTCCACTCATCATTCCACACATCATTCCAAACATCATTCCACATCACATTCCACACATCATTCCACACATCATTCCAAACATAATTCCACACATCATTCCATACATCATTCCAGATGTCATTCGACACATCATTCCACACATCTTTCTATATTTCATTCCAAACATCATTCCACATCACATTCCACGCATCATTCCACGCATCATTCCACACCTCATTCCACACCTCAATCCACATATCCTTCCACGCATCATTCCACACATCATTCCACACATCATTCCAAACACCATTCCACACCTCATTCCACACCTCATTCCACCCATTATTCCACACATCATTCCAAACATCATTCCACAACATCCTCAACATTCCACACATCATACCACACATCATTCCACATATCAGTCCATACCTCATCCACACCTCATTCCACACATCATTCCTCACATAATGCCACACATCATTCCAAACATCATTCCACACCTCATTCCACATAACATTCCACACAGCATTCCACACATCATTCCACTCTTCATTTCACTCATAATTCCTCAGCTCATTCCAATCATCATTCCAAACGTCATTCAATACATCATTCCACATATCATTCCACACATAATTCCACACATCATTCCACACATCGTTCCACAAGCATTGCACACATCATTCCACACATCATTCCACACCGCATTCCACACATTATTCCACACATCATTGCACACATCATTCCACACAGCATTCCAAATATCATTCCACACCTCATTCCACACATCATTCCACGCATCATTCCACGCATCATTCCACATCTCATTCCATACATCATTGCACACAACATTCCACACATCATTCCAAACTTATTCCACACATCGTCCCACATCTCATTCCACACATCATTCCACACATCATTCCACACCTCATTCCACACGTCATTCCACACATCATTCCACACATCATTCCACACAGCATTCCAAATATCATTCCACACCTCATTCCACACATCATTCCACACGTCATTCCACACATCATTCAATACATCATTCCACATATCATTCCACACATCATTCCACACATCATCCCACACATAATTCCACACAGCATTCCACACATCATTGCACACCTCATTCCAAACCTCATTCCACACATCATTCCACACATCATTCCACACATCATTCCACACAACACTCCAAATATCATCCAATCCTCATTACTCATATCATTCCACGCATCATTCCACATCTCATTCCACACATCATTCCACACAACCTTCCACACCTCATTCCACACCTCATTCCACACGTGATTCCACACATCATTCCACACAGCATTCCAAATATCATTCCACACCTCATTCCACACCTCATTCCACACATCATACCACACATCATTCCACACATAATTTCGCACGTTAATCCACACTTCATTCTATCCCTCATTCCACACCTCATTGAACACCTCATTCCATACATCATTCCACACATGATTCCACACCCCATTCCACACCTCATTCCACATATCATTCCACAACATTCAAGACATCATTCCACACATCAATCCACACATCATTCGATCCCTCATTCCACACGTAATTCAACAGCTCATTCCACACATCATGCCATACATCATTCCACACATCATTCCACACATCATTCCACACATCTTTCCACACATCAGTCCATACCTCATTCCACACCTCATTCCACACATCATTCCACACATCAATCCAAACATCATTCCACATCACATTCCACGCATCATTCCACTCATCATTCCACACATCTTTGCACACTTCATTCCACACATCATTCCTCACAACATTCCACACAACATTGCACACATCATTCCACACCTCATTCCACACCTCATTCCACACATCATTCACTCACATAATTCCACACAACTTTCCAAATATCATCCACTCCTCATTCCACGTAACATTCCACGCATCATTTCTCATCTCATTCCACACATCATTCCACACATCATTGCACACATCATTCCACACACCATTCCACACATCATTCAACACCTCATTCAACATACCTTTCCACATCTCATTCCACACATAATTCCACACATTATTCCACACATCAGTCCATACCTCATTCCACACCTCATTCCACACTTCATTCCACACATCATTCCACACATCATTCCACACATCAATCCACACGTTATTTCAAACATCATTCCACATCACATTCCACATAACATTCCACGCATCATTCCACACAACATTCCAAACGTGATTCCACACATCATTCCATACATCATTCCAGATGTCATTCGACACATCATTCCACACATCTTTCCACACTTCATTCCACACATCATTCTTCACCTCATTCCACACATCATTCCACACAGCATTCCACACATCATTCCAAACATCATTCCACATCAAATTCCACATCATTCCACATCTCTTTCCACACATCATTCCACACATCTTTCAACACATCATTCCACACATCATTCCACACGTCATTCCACACATCATTCCACACATCAATCCACACCTCACTCCACATATAATTTAACACATCATTCCACAAATCATTCCACACATCAATGACACATCATTCCACTCCTCATTCCATCCATCATTCCATAACATTCCACACATCATTTCACACATCATTCCACAACATTTCTCAACATTCCACACATCATTCCACACATCAGTCCTTACCTAATTCCACACCTCATTCCACACATCTTTCCACACATCTTTGCACACATCATTCCAAACATCATTCCATACATCATTCCACAAATCATTCCACGCGTCATTCAAACACCTCATTTCACTCATCATTCCACGCATCATTCCACACCTCATTCCACAACTCATTCAACACATCATTCCACACATCATTCCACACATCATTCCACACATCATTCCACACATTATTCCAAACATCATTCCACACCTCATTCCACACCTCATTCCACCCATTATTCCACACATCATTTCACACATCATTCCACAACATTCCTCAACATTCCACACATCATTCCACACATCATTCCACACATCAGTCCTTACCTAAGTCCACACCTCATTCCAAACATCATTCCACACATCATTCAATACATCATTCCACATCTCATTCCACACATCATTAAACACATCATTCCACACATCATTCCGCAAGCATTGCAGACATCATTCCACACATCATTCCACACCGCATTCCACACATTATGCCACACATCATTCCACACAGCATTACAAATATCATTCCACGCATCATTCCACATCTCATTCCACACATCATTCCACACCTAATTCCACACATCATTCCACACATCATTCCACACATCATTCCACTCATCATTCCACACATCATTCCAAACATCATTCCACATCACATTCCACACATCATTCCACACATCATTCCAAACATAATTCCACACATCATTCCATACATCATTCCAGATGTCATTCGACACATCATTCCACACACCTTTCCACATTTCATTCCAAACATCATTCCACATCACATTCCACGCATCATTCCACGCATCATTCCACACCTCATTCCACACCTCATTCCACCCATTATTCCACACATCATTCCAAACATCATTCCACAACATTCCTCAACATTCCACACATCATACCACACATCATTCCACATATCATTCCATACCTCATCCACACCTCATTCCACACATCATTCCTCACATCATGCCACACATCATTCCAAACATCATTCCACACCTCATTCCACATAACATTCCACACATCATTCCACACATCATTCCACACATCATTCCACTCTTCATTTCACTCATAATTCCTCAGCTCATTCCAATCATCATTCCAAACGTCATTCAATACATCATTCCACATATCATTCCACACATAATTCCACACATCATTCCACACATCGTTCCACAAGTATTGCACACATCATTCCACACATCATTCCACACCGCATTCCACACATTATTCCACACATCATTGCACACATCATTCCACACAGCATTCCAAATATCATTCCACACCTCATTCCACACATCATTCCACGCATCATTCCACGCATCATTCCACATCTCATTCCATACATCATTGCACACAACATTCCACACATCATTCCAAACTTATTCCACACATCGTCCCACATCTCATTCCACACATCATTCCACACATCATTCCACACCTCATTCCACACGTCATTCCACACATCATTACACACATCATTCCACACAGCATTCCAAATATCATTCCACACCTCATTCCACACATCATTCCACACGTCATTCCACACATCATTCAATACATCATTCCACATATCATTCCACACATCATTCCACACATCATCCCACACATAATTCCACACAGCATTCCACACATCATTTCACACCTCATTCCAAACCTCATTCCACACATCATTCCACACATCATTCCACACATCATTCCACACAACACTCCAAATATCATCCAATCCTCATTCCTCATATCATTCCACGCATCATTCCACATCTCATTCCACACATCATTCCACACAACCTTCCACACCTCATTCCTCACCTCATTCCACACGTGATTCCACACATCATTCCACACAGCATTCCAAATATCATTCCACACCTCATTCCACACCTCATTCCACACATCATACCACACATCATTCCACACATAATTTCGCACATTAATCCACACATCATTCTATCCCTCATTCCACACCTCATGAACACCTCATTCCACACATCATTCCAGACATGATTCCACACCCCATTCCAGACATGATTCCACACCCCATTCCACACCTCATTCCACATATCATTCCACAACATTCAACACATCATTCCACACATCAATCCACACGTCATTCGATCCCTCATTCCACACGTAATTCAACAGCTCATTCCACACATCATGCCATACATCATTCCACACATCATTCCACACATCATTCCACACATCAGTCCATACCTCATTCCACACCTCATTCCACACATCATTCCACACATCATTCCACACATCATTCCACACATCATTCCACTCATCATTCCACACATCATTCCAAACATCATTCCACATCACATTCCACGCATCATTCCACTCATCATTCCACACATCTTTGCACACTTCATTCCACACATCATTCCTCACATCACTTCTCACATCATTCAATACATCATTACATATACATTCCACACATCATTCCACACATCATTCCACACAACATACCACACAACATTGCACACATCATTCCACACCTCATTCCACACCTCATTCCACACATCATTCACTCACATAATTCCACACAACTTTCCAAATATCATCCACTCCTCATTCCACATATCATTCCACGCATCATTTCACATCTCATTCCACACATCATTCCACACATCATTACACACATCATTCCACACATCATTCCACACAGCATTCAACACCTCATTCAACATACCTTTCCACATCTCATTCCACACATAATTCCACACATTATTCCACACATCAGTCCATACCTCATTCCACACCTCATTCCACACTTCATTCCACACATCATTCCACACATCATTCCACACATCAATCCACACGTTATTTCAAACATCATTCCACATCACATTCCACATAACATTCCACGCATCATTCCACACAACATTCCAAACGTGATTCCACACATCATTCCATACATCATTCCAGATGTCATTCGACACATCATTCCACGCATCTTTCCACACTTCATTCCAGACATCATTCCTCACCTCATTCCACACATCATTCCACACAGCATTCCACACATCATTCCAAACATCATTCCACATCAAATTCCACATCATTCCACATCTCTTTCCACACATCATTCCACACATCTTTCAACACATCATTCCACACATCATTCCACACGTCATTCCACACATCATTCCACACATCAATCCACACCTCACTCCACATATAATTCCACACATCATTCCACAAATCATTCCACACATCAATGACACATCATTCCACTCCTCATTCCATCCATCATTCCATAACATTCCACACATCATTACACACATCATTCCACACTTCATTCCTCACATCATTCCACACCTCATTCCACATATCATTCCACACATCATTCAATACACCATTCCACATATCATTCCACACATCATTCCACACATCGTTCCACACATAATTCCACACAGCATTCCACACATCATTGCACACTTCATTCCACACCTCATTCCACACCTCATTCCACACATCATTCCACACAACATTCCAAATAACATCCAATCCTCATTCCTGATATCATTCCACGCATAATTCCACATCTCATTCCACACATCATTCCACACATCATTCCACAACTCATTCCACACGTCATTGCACACACCATTCCACACATCATTCCTCACAGCATTCCAAATATCATTGCACACGTCATTCCACACATCATTCCACACGTCATTCCACACGTAATTCCACGCGTCATTCCACACAGCATTACAAACATCATTCTTCACATCAATTCACACCTCATTCCACACCTCATTCCACACCTCATTCCACACATCATTCCAAACATCTTTGCACACATCATTCCAAACATCATTCCATACATCACCCCACAAATCATTCCACGCGTCATTTAAACACCTCATTCCACTCATCATTCCACGCATATTTCCACACCTCATTACACAACTCAATCAACACATCATTCCACACATCATTCCACACTTCATTCGACACATTATTCCAAACATCATTCCACACCTCATTCCACATATCATTCCACGCATCATTCCACGGATCATTCCACACCTCATTCCACACATCATTCCACACATCATTCCACACACCATTCAACACCTCATGCCACGTATCATTCCACAACATTCAACACCTAATTCCACACATCAATCCACACTTCATTCCATCCCTCATTCCACACCTCAATGAAAACCTCAACCCAAACATCATTCCACACATAATTCCACACCCCATTCCACACCTCATTCCACAAATCATTCCACAACATTCAACACATCATTCCACACATCAATCCACACATCATTCCATCCCTCATTCCACACGTCATTGAACAACTCATTCCACACATCATGCCACACATCATTCCACACATCATTCCACACATCATTCCACACATCATTCCACACATCAGTCCATACCTCATTCCAAACCTCATTCCACACCTCATTCCACACCTCATTCCACACATCATTCCACACATCATTCCACACATCAATCCACACATCATTCCATCCCTCATTCCACACGTCATTGATCAACTCATTCCACACTTCATTCCACACATCATTCCTCACCTCATCCCACACATCATTCCAAACATCATTACACACATCATTCCACACATTATTCCACACATCATTCCACACCTCATTCCAAGGAACATTCCACACCTCATTCCACACATCATTCCACACTTCATTTCACACATCATTCCTCACCTCATTCCACACATCATTCCACACATCATTCAATACATCATTCCACATATCATTCCACACATCATTCCACACATCATTCCACACATCATTCCACAAGCATTCCACACATCATTGCACAATCATTCCACACATCATTCCACAACGCATTCCACACATCATTCCACACATCATTCCACACAGCATTCCAAATATCATTCAACACCTCATTCCACATATCATTCCATGCATCATTCCACATCTCATTCCACACATCATTCCACACATCATTCCACACCTCATTCCACACATCATTCCGCAAGTCATTCCATACATCATTCCACACATCATTCCACAAAGCATTCCACACATCATTCCATCTCTCATTCCACACGTCATTGAAAAACTAATTCCACACAACATGCCACACATCATGCCACACACCATTCTACACCTCAGTCCACACCTCATTCCCCACATCATTCCACACATCATTCCACACATCAGTCCATACCTCATTCCACACCCCATTCCACACATCATTCCACACATCATTCCACACATCATTCCACACATCATTCCACACTACATTCCAAACATTATTCCACATCACATTCCACATAACATTCCACGCATCATTCCACACATCATTCCAAACATCATTCCACACATCATTCCATACATTATTCCAGATGTCATTCGACACATCATTCCACACATCTTTCCACACTTCATTCCACACAACATTCCAAATATCATCCACTCCTCATTCCACATATCATTCCACGCATCATTCCACATCTCATTGCACACATCATTCCACACATCATTCCAAACATCAGTCCATACTTCATTCCACACCTCATTCCACTCTTCATTTCGCACATCATTGCGCACATCATTCCACATTTCAGTCCACACATCATTCCAAACATCATTCCTTATCACATTCCACATAACATTCCACGCATCCTTCCACACATCATTCCAAACATCATTTATCGCATCATTCCATGCATCATTCCACTCATCAATCCACGCATCTTTCCACACTTCATTGCACACATCATTCCTCACCTCATTACACACATCATTACACACATCATTCCACACATCATTTCAAACATCATTCCAAACACCATACCACATCACATTCCACACATCATTCCACACCATATTCGACGCATCATTCCAAACATCATTACATACATCATTCCACACATCATTCTACACAGCATTTCACGCATCATTCCACACGGCATTCCACACCTCATTCCACACCTCATTCCACACCTCATTCCAAATATCATTCCACGCATCATTCCACACATCATTCCACACATCATTACGCACCTCATTCCACCCCTCAATCCATACCTCATTCCACACCGCATTCCACACCTTGTTCCACTCATCATTCCACACATCATTCCATACATCATTCCAAATGTCATTCCAGACTTCATTCCACACATCTATCCACACTTCATTCCACACATCCTTCCACACATCATTCCACACATCATTCCAAACATCATTCCACATCACATTCCAAATCATTACACACATCATTCCACACCATATTCCAGGCACCATTCCACACATCATTCCAAACATCATTACATACCTCATTCCACACATCATTCCACACATCATTCTACACCTCATTCCACACATCATTCCACACATCATTCCAAACATCATTCCACACCGCATTCCACACCTCATTTCACACCTGATTCCACACCTCATTCCGCACCTCATTCCACACATCATTCCACACATCATTATAAACATCAATCCACACATCATTCCACACATCATTCCACACCTAATTCCACACATCATTCCACAACATTCCACACATCATTCCACACATCAATCCACACATCATTCCACATATTAGTCCACACCTCATTCCACAACTCATTCCACAACTCATCCACAACTCAATCCACACTTCATTCCACATATCATTCCACACATCATTCCACACATCATTCCAGATATTATTCGACACGTCATTGCACACATCATTCCACACAGAATTCCATACATCATTCCACACATCATTCCACACATCATTGCACACCTCATTCCACACAACATTCCAAACATCATTCCACAACACATTCCACATTTCATTCCACGCATCATTCCAGATCTCATTCCACACATCATTACACGCAACATTACACACCTCATTCCACACATCATTCCACACATCATTGCACACATCATTGCACACATCATTGCACAGATCATTGCACACATCACTCCACACATCATTCCACATAACATTCCACAACATTCCACACATCAGTCCACACATCAATCCACACATCGCTCCACCAATCAGTCCACAGCTCATTCCACAACTCATTCCAAACATCATTCCACACATAATTCCACAAATTATTCCACAAATCATTCCAAACATCAGTCCACACATCATTCCAAACATCATTCCACACATCATTCCGCACCTCATTACACTCATCATTCCACACATCATTCAATACATCATTCCATATATCATTCCACACATCATTCCACACATCATTCCAAACATCATTCCACATAACAATCCACACATCATTCCACACATCATTCCACACATCATTCCACACATCATTCCATGGAGCATTCCATACATCATTGCACACATCATTCCACACCTCATTCCACACATCATTCCACACAGCATTCTACACATCATTCCACACAACATGCCACTCCTCATTCCACACGTCCTTCCACACCTCATTCCACACATCATTCCACACGTCATTCCACACATAATTCCATATATCATTCGACACCTCATTCCACATATCATTCCACGCATCATTCCACACATCATTACAGACAACATTCCACATATCATTCGACACATCATTCGACACATCATTCCATCCCTCATTCCACACCTCATTCCACACCTCATTCCACACTTCATTGATTACATCATTGCACATATCATTCCACACAGCAATCCACACATCTTTCCATCCCTCATTCCATACCTCATTGAACACCTCATTCCACACATCATTCCACACATCATTCCACACCCCATTCCACACCTCATTCCACATATCATTCCACAACATTCAACACATCATTCCACAACTCATTCCACACATCATTCCACACATCTTTCCAAACTTCATTCCACATCACATTCCACATAACATTCCACGCATCATTCCACACCTCATTCCACACATCATTCCACACATCATTGAACACCTGATTCCACACCTCATTCCACACCTCATTCCAAATATCATTCCACGCATCATTCCACACATCATTCCACAACTCATTCCACACCTCATTCCACCCATCATTCCACACATCATTCAACAACATTGCACAACATTCCACACATCATTCCACATATCAGTCCATACCTCATTCCACACCTCATTCCACACATCATTCCACAATTCATTCCAAACATCATTCCACATCTAAATTCCACATCATTCCACACATCATTCCACACCATATTCCACGCATCATTCTACACATCATTCCAAACATCATCACATAAATCATTCCACACATCATTCCACACATCATTCCACACATTATTCCACACATCATTCCACACATTATTCCAAACATCATTCCACACATCATTCAACAACCTCATTCCACATACCATTCCACACCTCATTCCACACATTCCACACCTCATTCCACACATCAGTCTACACCTCATTCCACTCCTCATTCCACACAACATTCCACGCATCATTCCACACATCATTCCAAACATCATTCCACGCATCATTCCATGCATCATTCCACACATCATTCCACGCATCTTTCCAGACTTCATTCCACGCATCATTCCACACCTAATTCCTTACATCATTCCACACATCATTCCAAACATCATTTCAAACATCATTCCAAACATCATTCCACATCACATTCCACACATCAATCCACACCATATTCCACGCATCATTCCAAACATCATTACAGACATCATTCCACACATCATTCCTCACAGCATTTCACACATCATTCCACACATCATTACACAGATCATTCCACACATCATTCCACACATCATTCCACACCGCATTCCACACCTCATTCCACCCATAATTCCACACATCATTCAACAACATTCCACAACATTCCAGACATCATTCCACACATCATTCCACACATCAGTCCATCCCTCATTCCACACTTCATTCCACACATCATTCCACACATCATTCCAAACATCATTGTACAACACATTCCACATCATTCCAGACATCATTCCACACCATATTCCACACATCATTCCACACAGCATGTCACACATCATTCCACTCATCATTCCACACCTCATTCCACACCTCATTCCACACCTCATTGCAAATATCATTCCACGCATCATTCCACACATCATTCCACACATCATTCCACACATCATTCCACACCTCATTCCACACCTCATTCCACACCTCATTCCACACCTCATTCCGAACCTCATTCCACCCATTATTCCACACAGCATTCCACACATAATTCCACACAACATTCCATACCTCATTCCACATCTGATCCAACACCTCATTCCAAACATCATTCCACACATCATTCCACACATCATTCCACACATCATTCCACACATCATTCCACACCTAATTCCAAACATCATTCTAGACATCATTCCAAACATCATTCCACACGTTATTCCACGCATCATTCCACATATCATTACATACATCATTCCACACCTCATTCTACACATCATTCCACACACCACAGCAAACATCATTCCACACCTAATTCCACACATCATTCCACACATGATTCCACACAACATTTCACCCACCATTCCAACCTCACTCATCACATCAATCCACACATCATTCCAAACATCTTTCCAAACGTCATTCCACACATCATTCCAACATCATTCCACACATCATTCCACACATCATTCTACACATCATTCCACACATCATTCCACACACCATTCCACACATCATTCCACAGGTCATTCCACACATCATTCCACACAGCATTCCAAACGTCATTCCACACTTCATTCCACACCTCATTCCACACATCATTCCATAACTCATTCCACACGTCATTCCACACGTCATTCCACACATCATTCCACACATCATTCAAAACCTCATTCCAAACCACATTCCACACATCATTCCACACATCGTTCCATCCATCATTCCACACCTTATTCCACACATCATTCCACACATCATTCCACACCTCAATTTAAACATCATTCCGCACATCATTCCACACATCATTACACTCATCATTCCACACATCGTTCCACAATTTATTCCACACATCAATCCACACATAATTCCACGCATCATTCCATGCATCATTCCACACATCATTCTGCACATCATTCTACATGTCATTCGGCACATAATTCTGCACATCAATCTACATATCATTCTGCCCATCATTCTACACATCATACTACACATCATTCGACACATGTTATTTTGGCCATCATTATACGCATCATTCTACATATCATTCTGCACATCATCATTCTACACATCATTCTCCACATCATCATTCTACACATCATTATTCTACACATCTTTCTACACGTGAATCAACACATCATTCTGCACATCATTCAACACATCATTCTGCACATCATTCTGCACATCATTCTACAGCCAATTCGACACGTCATTCGACACGTCATTCATACAGCACGTCATTCTACACATTATTCTACACATCTTTCTACACGTCATTCATTCTACACATTATTCATTACATCATTCTGCACATCATTCTAAATATCATTCTACACATCCCTCTGCACATCATCCTACACATTAATCTACACATCATTCTACACATCAATATACATATCATTCCACATATCATTCGACACATCATTCTGCACATCATTCTACACATCATTCTACACATCATTCTACACATAATTCATTCTACACATCATTCTACACATCATTCTACACATCATTCTGCACATCATTCTACATTCATTCTACACATCTTTCGACACATCATTCTACAGGCCATCATTCGACACTTCATTCTACACGTCATTCTACACACCATTCATTCGACACATCATTCTTCACGTCATTCTACACATCATTCTATACATCATTCTACACATCATTCTCCACATCATTCTACAATGTCATTCTACACATCATTCTTCGCATCATTCCACAGATCATCATTCTGCACATCATTCATTTAGCACATCATTCTTCATATCATTCTACACATCATTCTACACATCAATCTACACATCATTCATTCTATCAATCATTCTACCAATCATTATATACATCATTCTACACATCACTCTACACTTCATCATTCCACACGTCATTCATTGTACACAT
Source organism: Pristiophorus japonicus (assembly GCF_044704955.1). Lineage (NCBI taxonomy): Eukaryota > Metazoa > Chordata > Chondrichthyes > Pristiophoridae > Pristiophorus > Pristiophorus japonicus. Next base: position 18,834,984 of record NW_027252668.1, read on the forward strand.
AATTCTACACAAAATTCGAATCATCATTCGAGACAACAATCTACACATCATTCTGCACATCATTCTAAACATCATTCTAATCATCATTCTCCACGTCATCATTCTGCACATCATTCATTCTGCACATAATTCTGCACATCAATCTACATGCCATTCTACACATCATTCGACAAATCATTCTGCAAATCATTCTACTCATCAATCTACTCGTCCTTCTGCACATCATTCATTCTACACATCATATTCCACATGATTCTACACTTCTTTCTACACATCATTCTACACATCATTCTACACATCGTTCCAAACATCATCTGCACATCCTTCTACACATCATTCTCCACTTCATTCTGCACAGCATTCATTCTACTCATCATTCTACACATCATTCTACACATCATTCTAAACTCCATTCTACACAACATTCGAAACAAGAATCATTCTACACAGATTTCTACACAGAATTCTACACATCCTTCTACACATCATTCATTCTACACATCATTCTACACATCATTCTGCCCATCATTCGACACGTCATTAATTCTACACATTGTTCTACACATCATGATTCACATCATTCTACCCGTCATTCTAAACATCATTCTTCAAATCATTCATTCTACACGTCATTCTATACATCATTCTGTAATTCATTCCATATATCATTCATTCTACACATCAATATACACATCATTCTAAACATCATTCGACACATCATTCTATACATCAGTCTGCACATCATTCTACACATCATTCTACACAATATTCTACACATCATTCTGCACATCATTCTACACAACATTCTACACGTAATTCTACACATCATTCTACACATCATTCTACATATCACTCTACACATTAGTCTGAACATCATACTACACATCATTCTACACGTCATCTACACATCATTCTACACATCATTTTACACATCATACCACACGTCATTCTAGATATTATTCTGCACATCATTTTACACATAATTCTACATGTCATTCTACACATCATTCTTCACATCAATATACACATCATTCTACACATCATTCTACACATCAGTCGACACATCAGTCTGCACATCATTCTACACATCATTCTTCACATCATTCTCCACATCATTATTCGACACATCATCATTCCACACATTAAAATTCGATACATCATACTGCACATCATTCTTCACCTCAATCTACACATCATTCTACACATCAATCTGCACATCATTCGACACATCATTCTACACATAATTCTACACATCATTCTAAACATCATTCGAGACAACAATCTACACATCATTCTGCACATCATTCTAAACATCATTCTAATCATCATTCTCCACGTCATCATTCTGCACATCATTCATTCTGCACATAATTCTGCACATCAATCTACATGCCATTCTACACATCATTCGACAAATCATTCTGCAAATCATTCTACTCATCAATCTACTCGTCCTTCTGCACATCATTCATTCTACACATCATATTCCACATGATTCTACACTTCTTTCTACACATCATTCTACACATCATTCTACACATCGTTCCAAACATCATCTGCACATCCTTCTACACATCATTCTCCACTTCATTCTGCACAGCATTCATTCTACTCATCATTCTACACATCATTCTACACATCATTCTAAACTCCATTCTACACAACATTCGAAACAAGAATCATTCTACACAGATTTCTACACAGAATTCTACACATCCTTCTACACATCATTCATTCTACACATCATTCTACACATCATTCTGCCCATCATTCGACACGTCATTAATTCTACACATTGTTCTACACATCATGATTCACATCATTCTACCCGTCATTCTAAACATCATTCTTCAAATCATTCATTCTACACGTCATTCTATACATCATTCTGTAATTCATTCCATATATCATTCATTCTACACATCAATATACACATCATTCTAAACATCATTCGACACATCATTCTATACATCAGTCTGCACATCATTCTACACATCATTCTACACAATATTCTACACATCATTCTGCACATCATTCTACACAACATTCTACACGTAATTCTACACATCATTCTACACATCATTCTACATATCACTCTACACATTAGTCTGAACATCATACTACACATCATTCTACACGTCATCTACACATCATTCTACACATCATTTTACACATCATACCACACGTCATTCTAGATATTATTCTGCACATCATTTTACACATAATTCTACATGTCATTCTACACATCATTCTTCACATCAATATACACATCATTCTACACATCATTCTACACATCAGTCGACACATCAGTCTGCACATCATTCTACACATCATTCTTCACATCATTCTCCACATCATTATTCGACACATCATCATTCCACACATTAAAATTCGATACATCATACTGCACATCATTCTTCACCTCAATCTACACATCATTCTACACATCAATCTACACAACATTCTGCACATCATTCTGCACATCATTCTACACATCATTCTACACATCATTCTACACTTCATTCTACACATCATTCTACAACTTAATCTGCACATCATTATACACATCAATCTACACAACATTCTGCACATCATTCTACACCTCATTCTGCACATCATTCGACACGCCATTCTACACGTCATTCTACACCTGAATCTACACATCATTATACACATCAATCTACACAACATTCTGCACATCATTCTACACCTCATTCTGCACAACATTCTTCACATCATTCTACACATCATTCTACACATCATTCATTCTACAAATCATTCGACCAATCATTATATACATCATTCTACACATCATTCTACACATCATACTACACGTCATTCTAGACATTATTCTACACATCATTTTACACATAATTCTACATGTCATTCTATACATCATTCTTCACATCAATCTACACATCATTCTACACATCATTCTACACATCATTCTACACATCATTCTACACATCATTCTACACATCATTCTACACATCTTCATTCTGCACATCATTCTCCACATCATTATTCGACACATCATCATTCCACACATTAACATTCGATACATCATTCTGCACATCATTCTTCACCTCAATCTACACATCATTCTACACATCAATCTACACAACATTCTGCACATCATTCTGCACATCATTCTACACATCATTCTACACATCATTCCACACGTCATTCTACACATCATTCCGCACCACAATCTACACATTATTCTACACATCATTCTACACATCATCTTTGTACACATCATTCTGCAGATCATTCATTCTGCACATCATTCTGCACATCATCATTCGAAACATCATCATTCCACACATCATCATTCTACACTTCATTCTACACATCATTCTACAACTTAATCTGCACATCATTATACACATCAATCTACACAACATTCTGCACATCATTCTACACCTCATTCTGCACATCATTCTACACGCCATTCTACACGTCATTTTACACCTCAATCTGCACATCATTATACACATCAATCTACACAACATTCTGCACATCATTCTACACCTCATTCTGCACAACATTCTTCACATCATTCTACACATCATTCTACACATCATTCATTCTACAAATCATTCGACCAATCATTATATACATCATTCTACACATCATTCTACACATCATACTACACGTCATTCTAGACATTATTCTACACATCATTTTACACATAATTCTACATGTCATTCTACACATCATTCTTCACATCAATCTGCACATCATTCTTCACATCAATCTACACATCATTCTACACATCATTCTACACATCAGTCTACACATCAGTCTGCACATCATTCTACACATCAATCTACACATCTTCATTCTACACATCATTCTCCACATCATTATTCGACACATCAGCATTCCACACATCAACATTCGAAACATCATTCTGCACATCATTCTGCACATCATTCTACACATCATTCTACGAATCATTCCATACGTCATTCTACACATCATGCCGCACCACAATCTACACATTATTCTACACATCATTCGACACATCATCATTGTACACATCATTCTGCAGATCATTCATTCTTTACATCATTCTGCACATCATCATTCGACACATCATCATTCCACACAACGTCATTCTACACATCATTCTACACATCAATCTACACAACATTCTGCACATCATTCTACACCTCATTCTGCACATCATTCTACACGCCATTCTACACATCATTCTACACATCATTCTGCACATCATTCTACAATGTCATTCTACACATCATTCAACGCATCATTCCACAGATCATTCATTCTGCACATCATTCTTCACATCATTCTACACATCATTCTACACATCATTCTGCACATCATTCATTCTACCAATCATTCGACCAATCATTATATACATCATTCTACACATCATTCTACACATCATCATTCCACACATCATTCATTGTACACATAATTCTACACAAAATTCTAATCATCATCCTACACGTCATTATACAGTTCATTCTACACAACATTCATTCTACACATCAATCTGCACGTCATTCGACACATCATTCTTCACATAATTCTACACATCATTCTAAACATCATTCTACACATCAATCTACACATCATTCTGCACATCATTCTAAACATCATTCTAATCATCATTCTCCACGTCATCATTCTGCTCATCATTGATTCTACACGTAATTCTGCACATCAATCTACATGCCATTCTACACATCATTCGACACATCATTCTTCATATCATTCTACACATCATTCTACACATCATTCAATTCTACACATCTTTCGACACATCACTCTGCACATCATTCTGCACATCATTCTTATCAACATTCAACACGTAATTCTACACATCATTCTACACATCATTCGACACATCATACTACACGTCATTCTAGACATTATTCTACACATCATTGTACACATAATTCTACATGTCATTCTACACATCATTCTACACATCAATCTACACAACATTCTGCACATCATTCTACACCTCATTCTGCACATCATTCTACACGCCATTCTACACATCATTCTACACATCATTCTGCACATCATTCTACAATGTCATTCTACACATCATTCAACGCATCATTCCACAGATCATTCATTCTGCACATCATTCTTCACATCATTCTACACATCATTCTACACATCATTCTGCACATCATTCATTCTACCAATCATTCGACCAATCATTATATACATCATTCTACACATCATTCTACACATCATCATTCCACACATCATTCATTGTACACATAATTCTACACAAAATTCTAATCATCATCCTACACGTCATTATACAGTTCATTCTACACAACATTCATTCTACACATCAATCTGCACGTCATTCGACACATCATTCTTCACATAATTCTACACATCATTCTAAACATCATTCTACACATCAATCTACACATCATTCTGCACATCATTCTAAACATCATTCTAATCATCATTCTCCACGTCATCATTCTGCTCATCATTGATTCTACACGTAATTCTGCACATCAATCTACATGCCATTCTACACATCATTCGACACATCATTCTCCACATCAGTCTACACATCAGTCTGCACATCATTCTACACATCATTCTACACATCCTTCTACACATCTTCATTCTACACATCATTCGCCACATCATTATTCGACACATCATCATTCCACACATCATCATTGTATACATCATTCTGCACATCATTCTTCACCTCAATCTACATATCATTCTACACATCAATCTACACAACATTCTGCACATCATTCTACCCATCATTCTGCACAACTTTCTGGACATCATTCTACACATCATTCTACACATCATTCCACACGTCATTCTACACATCTTTCCACACAACAATCTACACATTATTCTACACATCATTCTACACATCATCATTGTACACATCATTCTGCAGATCATTCATTCTGCAAATCATTCTGCACATCATCATCGACACATCATCATTCCACACATCATCATTCTACACTTCATTCTACACATCATTCTACACCTCAATCTACACATCATTATACACAACATTCCACACATCATTCTGCACATCATTCTACACAACATTCTACACGTAATTCTACACATCATTCTACACATCATTCTACACATCATTCTACACATCATTCTACATATCACTCTACACATCAGTCTGAACCTCATACTACACATCATTCTACACGTCATCTAGACATCATTCTACACATCATTCTACACATCATACTACACGTCATTCTAGACATTATTCTACACATCATTTTACACATAATTCTACATGTCATTCTACACATCATTCTTCACATCAATCTACACATCATTCTACACATCATTCTACACATCAGTCTACACATCAGCCTGCACATCATTCTACACATCAATCTATACATCTTCATTCTACACATCATTCTCCACATCATTCCATACGTCATTCTACACATCATTCCGCACCACAATCTACACATTATTCTACACATCATTCTACACAACATCATTGTACACATCATTCTGCAGATCATTCATTCTGCACATCATTCTGCACATCATCATTCGACACATCATCATTCCACACATCATCATTATACACTTCATTCTACACATCATTCTACACCGGAATCTACACATCATTATACACATCAATCTACACAACATTCTGCACATCATTCTACACCTCATTCTGCACATCATTCTACATGCCATTCTACACATCATTCTGCACATCATTCATCATTCTACAATGTCATTCTACACATCATTCATCGCATCATTCCACAGATCATCATTCTGCACATCATTCATTCTGCACATCATTCTTCACATCATTCTACACATCATTCTACACATCATTCTACACATCATTCATTCTACCAATCATTCGACCAATCATTATATACATCATTCTAATCATCATTCTCCACGTCATCATTCTGCTCATCATTGATTCTACACGTAATTCTGCACATCAATCTACATGCCATTCTACACATCATTCGACACATCATTCTTCAAATCATTCTACACATCATTCTACACATCATTCAATTCTATACATCTTTCGACACATCATTCTGCACATCATTCTGCACATCATTCTGCACAACATTCTACACGTAATTCTACACACCATTCTACACATCATTCTACACATCATTCTACACATCATTCTACACATCGTTCCAAACATCATCTGCACATCCTTCTACACATCATTCTCCACTTCATTCTACACATCATTCATTCCACGCATCATTCTACACATCATTCTACACATCATTCTAAACTCCATTCTACACAACATTCGAAACAAGAATCATTCTACACAGATTTCGACACAGAATTCTACACATACTTCTACACATCATTCATTCTACACATCATTCTTCACATCATGCTGTACATCATTCTACACAACATTATTTCGACACATCGTTCTACACATCATGATACACATCATTCTACTCGTCATTCTAATAATCATTCTTTAAATCATCCATTCTACACGTCATTCTATACATCTTTCTGCAATACATTCCACATATCATTCATTCTACACGTCAATATACACATCATTCTAAACATCATTCGACACATCATTCTATACATCAGTCTGCACATCATTCTACACATCATTCTACACAACATTCCACACGTCATTCTGCACATCATTCTACACAACATTCTACACGTAATTCTACACATCATTCTACACATCACTCTACACATCATTCTACACATCATTCTACACGTCATTCTAGACATTATTCTACACATCATTGTGCACATAATTCTACATGTCATTCTACACATCATTCTTCACATCAATCTACACATCATTCAACATATCATTCTACACATCAGTCTACACATCAGTCTGCACATCATTCTACATATCATTCTACACATCATTCTACAAATCAATCTACACAACATTCTGCACATCATTCTACACATCATTCTGCACATCATTCTGCACATCATCTACACATCATTCTACACATCATTCCACACATCATTCTACACATCATTCCACACAACAATCTACACATTATTCTACACATCATTCTACACATCATCATTGTACACATCATGCTGCAGATCATTCATTCTGCACTTCATTCTGCACATCATCATTCGACACATCATCATTTAACACATCATCAATGTACACATCATTATACACATCAATCTACACAACATTCTGCACATCATTCTACACCTCATTCTGCACAACATTCTACACGTCATTCTACACATCATTCTGCACATCGTTCTGCACATCATTCTACACATCATTCGACATATCATTCTACACATCATTCTACACATCAAGCTACACATCATTCTTCACATCATACTACACACGATTCGACACTTCATTCGACACGTCATTCATACTACATGTCATTCCACACATCATTCTACACATCATTCATTCTGCACATAATTCTACAAATCATTCTACACATCATTCTGCACATAATTCTACACATCATTCCACTCATCATTCTACACATCATTCTACACATCATTCTGCGCATCATTCTTCACAACATTCTACATATCATTCTGCACATCATTCTGCATCTCATTCTGCAGATCATTGGACACAAAATTATACACATCATTCTACACAGCATTCGAGACATCATCCTACACATCTTTCTACACATCATCATTCCACACATCATAATTCTACACGTCATTCTACACCTCATTCTACACATCAGTCTGAACATCATTCTACACATCATTCTACACGACATTCTACACATCATTCTGCACGTCATTCTACACAACATTCTACACGTAATTCTACACATCATTCTACACATCATTCTACACATCATTCTACATATCACTCTACACATCAGTCTGAACATCAAACTACACATATTCTACACATCATTCTACACATCATTCGACATATCAGTCTGCACATCATTCTACACATCATTCTACTCATCATTCTACACATCATAATACACATCATTCTACACATTATTATACACCTCATTCTACACATCAGTCTGCACCTCATTCTACACATCATTCTACTCATTATTTTACACATCTTCATTCTACACATCATTCTCCACATCATCATTCTACACATCATTCTGCACATCATTCTTCACCTCAATCTACGGATCATTCTACACATCAATCTACACAACATTCTGCACATCATTCTACGCATCATTCTGCACATCATTCTACACGTCATTCTACACATCATTCTACACATCTATCTACACATCATTCTACACATCATTCTACACATCATCATTGTATACATCATTCTGCAGATCATTCATTCTACACATCATCATTCGACACATCATCATTCCACACATCATCATTCTACACATCATTCTACACATCATTCTACACCTCAATCTACACATCATTCTACACGTCAATCTACACAACATTCTGCACATCATTCTACACGTCATTCTACACATCATTCTACATATCATTCTGCACAACATTCTACACAACATTCTACATTTCATTCTACACATCATTCTAGACATCAAGCTACACATCATTCTACACATCATACTACACACGATTCGACCCTTCATTCTTCACGTCATTCATACTACGTGTCATTCCACACATCATTCTACATATCATTCATTCTGCACATAATTCGACACATCATTCTACACGTCATTCTACACATCATTCTAAACATTATTCTACACATCATTCCACTCATCATTCTACACATCATTCCAAACATCATTCTGCAAATCATTCTTCACATCATGCTACATATCATTCTGCGCATCATTCGACACTTCATTATACACATCATTCTACACATCTTTCGAGACATCATCCTACACATCATTCTTCACATCATTCTACACATCAGACACATGATTCTACACATCATTCTGCATATCAATCTACACATCATTCTGCACATCATTCTGCACATCATTCGACACATCTTTCTGCACATCATTCTACACATCTTTCTACACATCATTCTAAACATCATTCTACACATCATTCTACACATAATTCTACACGTCATTCTACACATCATTCTACACATCATTCTACAATTCATGCTACACATCATTCTGCACATTATTCATTCTACTCATCATCATTCTACACATTATTCTACACATCATTCTAAACGTCATTCTGCACATCATTCATTCTACACATCATTCTAAACATCAGTCTACACAACATTCTTCGCATCTTTCATTCTACATATCATTCCACCCATCATTCTACAGATTGTTCAATGCGTCATTCAGCACGTCATTCATTCTACATATAATTCTAAACATCATTCCACACATAATTGTACACATCATTAATTCTACACATTAATCAACACGTAATTCTGCACATCATTGTGCACATCATTCTACACATCATTCTACACATCATTCATTCTGCACATAATTGTACACATCATTCTGCACATGATTCATCACGTCATTCTACAAATCATTATACAAATCATTATACACATCATTCATACAACACATCTTTCGACACATCTTTCTTCACATTATTCTACACAACATTCTACACATCATACTGCACGTCATTCACTCTACACATCAAGCTTCACATCATTCGACACATCATACTACACATGATTCGACACTTAATTCTACATGTCATTCATACGCCATGTCATTCCACACATCATTCAACATATCATTCATTCTAGACATAATTCTACACATCATTCTAAACATCATTCTAAACATCATTCTACACATTATTCTACTCATCATTCTACACATCATTCTACACATCATTCCGCACATCATTCTTCACATCATTCTAAATATCATTCTGCACATCATTATGCATCTCATTCTGCACATCATTTGACACATAATTCTCCACATCATTCTACACATCATTCGAGACATCATCCTACACATCATTCTTCATAAAATTCTACATATCATTCAGCACATCATTCTGCACATCATTCTACACATCATTCTACACATCATTCCAGATATCATCATTCTACACATCATTCTTCACATCATTCATTCTACGCATCAATCTACACATCATTCTACACATCATTCCAAACATCATTCTACACATCATTCTACACATCATACTACACATCATTCGACACATGTTATTTTGGACATCATTATACGCATCATTCTACATATCATTCTGCACATCATCATTCTACACGTCAATCGACACATCATTCTGCACATCATTCTACACATCATTATAATCATTATTCTGCACATCATTCATTCTTCACGTTATTCTACACATCATTCTGCACATCATTGATTCGACACATCATTCTACTCATCATTCTACATATCATTCTGCACATCATTCTACACATCATTCTACACGTCATTCATTCGACACACCATTCTACATATCATTCTACACATCATTCATCACATCATTCTGCACATCATGTAATCATCTTTCATTCTACACATCATTCTACACATCACTCCGCACATCATTCACTCTCCACATCATTCTACACAACATTCTACACATCATTCTACACAACATTCTACACATAATTATTCACATCATTTTACACATCATTCTGCATATCCTTCTACACGTCATTCTACACATCATTTTAAGTAACTTTCTATGCATCATTCCACACATTATTCCACGCAACGTTCATGCTGCACGTCATTCTACACATCAATCTACACGTTATTCGACACATCATTCATTCTGCTCATCATTATAAACATAAGTCTAAACATCATTCTACACATCATTATATTCATCATTCTACATATCATTCATTCTACACATTATTCTACACATCATTTTGCACATCATTCTCCACATCATTCTCCGCATCATTCTACACGTCATTCTACTCATAATTGTACACTTCATTCCACTCATCATTATACTCATCATTCTGCACTTCATTCATTCTACACATCAATCTACACATCATCATTCTACACATCATTCTACACTTCATTCTAGGATTCATCCTACACATTATTATAATCATTATTCTGCAACTCACTCATTCTACACATTATTCTACACATCATTCCACACATCATTCTACACATCATTCTGCACATGATTCTACACATAATTCGACACATCATTCTACACGTCATTCTACACATGATTCATTTACAAATCTTTCGACACATCATTCTACACATCATTCTACACATCGCTCTACACATCATTCATTCTAAACATCATTCTACACATCATTCTACACATCATTCTGAACATCATTCATTCCACACGTCATTCTTCAAATCGTTCTACAGGTCATTCTACACATCATTCTGCACATGATTCTACACATAATTCTACACATCATTCTATACGTCATTCTACACATCATTCATTTTACAAATCTTTCGACACATCATTCAACTCATCAATCTACTCATCGTTCTGCACATCATTCATTCTAAGCATAATTCTTTACATCATTCTACACTTCATTCTACACATCATTGATTCTACACGTCATTCTACACTTCATTCTACACATCATTCTCCACATCATTCTGCACATCCTTCTGCACGTCATTCTACACATAATTCTACACAACATCCGTTCTACACATCATTCTGCACATCATTCTACACATCATTCTACACATTATTATAATCATTATTCCGCACATCATTCATTCTACACATTATTCTACACATCATTTTGCACATCAATGATTCTACACATCATTCTGCACATCATTCTACATATCATTCTACACATCATTCATCACATCATTCTGCACATCATGGAATCATCTTTCATTCTGCACGTCATTCTACACATCATTCTACACATCATTCTACACATCATTCACTCTCCACATCATTCTGCACATCATTCGACACAACATTCTACACATCATTCTACACATAATTCTACACCTCATTTTACACATCTTTCTGCATATCCTTTTACACGTCATTGTGCACATCATTCTACACATCATTCTATGCATCATTCTACACATCATTCTCCACATCTTTCATGCTGCAAGTCATTCTACACATCATTCTACACGTCATTCTACACATCATTCTACACACCATTCATTCGACACATCATTCTTCACATCATTCCTCACGTCATTCTACACATCATTCATTCTACACATCATTCTACAAATGATTCTACACATCATTCTATGCATCATTCTACACACCATTCTACACGTCATTCTGCACATCATTTTACACATCATTGTACACATCATTCTACACATCATTCTACACAGCATTCTACACAGCATTCTACACATCATTCCACAAATCCTGCTACACGTCATTCTACACAACATTCTACACATCATTGTACACCTAATTCGACACATCATTCTACACATAATTCTACACATCATACCACACATCAATCTTCACATCATTCTACGCATCATTCTACACATCATTCTTCACATCATTCTACACATCATTCTACAGAACATCATTCTGCACATCATTCTTCACATCATTCTACACATAATTCTACACATCATTCTACACATCATTCTATGCATCGCTCTACGCTTCATTCACCACATCGTGTATTCTGCACATCATTGTGCACATCATTCTACACTTCATTCTACACATCATTCTAGACATCATTCTACACAACATTCGACACATCATTCTACACATCATTTTACACATCATTCTACAAACCATTCCACACATCAGTCATTCTACACATCATAATTCACATCATTCATTCCACACATGATTCGACACATCATTATACACATCATTCTGCACGTCAGTCTACAAATCATTTTACAAATCATTCATTCTATACATCCTTCAGCACGTCAGTCTATATATCATTCTGCAAATCATTCATTCTACACATCTTTCGACACATCATTCATTCTACACATCATTCTACACATCATTCTGCACATGATTCTACACATAATTCTACACATCATTCTACACGTCATTCTGCACATCATTCATTTTACAAATCTTTCGACACATCATTCTACACATCATTCGATACATCGTTCTACACATCATTCATTTTAAACATCATGAATCACATCATTCTCCACATCATTCTAAACATCATTCATTCCACACGACATTCTTCACATCATTCTACACATCATTCTACACATCATTCTGCACATAATTCTACAAATAATTCTGCACATCATTCTACAACTCATTCTGCACACCATTCATTTTACAAATCTTTCGACACGTCAATCTACACATCATTCTACACATCGTTCTACACATCATTCATTCTAAACTTCATTCTGTACATCAATCTACACATCATTCTGCACATCATTCATTCTACACATTATTCTACACATCATTCTGCACATCAGTCATTCGACACACGACTCTATATATCATTCTATACATCATTCATCACATCATTCTGCACATCATGTAATCATCTTTCATTCTGCACGTCATTCTAACACATCATTCTACACATCATTCGATACATCGTTCTACACATCATTCATTTTAAACATCGTGAATCACATCATTCTCCACATCATTCTAAACATCATTCATTCCACACGACATTCTTCACATCATTCTACACATCATTCTACACATCATTCTGCACATAATTCTACAAATAATTCTACACATCATTCTACAACTCATTCTGCACACCATTCATTTTACAAATCTTTCGACACGTCAATCTACACATCATTCTACACATCGTTCTACACATCATTCATTCTAAACTTCATTCTGTACATCATTCTACACATCATTCTGCACATCATTCATTCGACACACGACTCTATATATCATTCTATACATCATTCATCACATCATTCTGCACATCATGTAATCAACTTTCATTCTGCACGTCATTCTAACACATCATTCTACACATCATTCCACACATCATTCATTCTACACATCATTCTGCACATGATTCTGCACATCACTCCGCACATCATTCACTCTCCACATCATTCTACACATCATTCTACACATCATTCTACACATCATTCTACACATAATTCTACACATCATTTTACACATCATTCTGCGTATCCTTCTACACGTCATTCTACACATCATTCTACACATCATTCTATGCATCATTCTACACATCATTCTACACATCTTTCGTGCTGCACGTCATTCTACACATTATTCTACACATCATTCGACATATCATTCATTCTACTCATCATTCTACACATAAGTCTGAACATCATTCTACACATCATTATATTCATCATTCTACACATCATTCATTCTACACATTATTCCACACATGATTTTGCACATCATTCTGCACTTCAATCTTCGCATCATTCTACACATCAATCTACACTTCATTCCACACATCATTCATTCTACACACCGTTCTACACATCATTCTACACCTCATTCTACACATAATTCTACACATTATTTTACACATCATTCTGCATATCCTTCTACACGTCATTCTACACATCACTATATACGTTATTCTACACATCATTGTTTCTTAACTTCATTCAACACATCATTCTACACATCTTTCTACACATCAATCTCCACATCATTCTACACACCATTCGACACATCATTCTAAGCATCATTCTGCACATCATTCTACACATCTTTCATGCTGCACGTCATTCTACACATCATTATACACGTCATTCTACACATCGTTCTACACATCATTCGACATTTCATTCTACACATCAATCATTCCACACATCATTCTGCACATCATTCTGCACATGATTCAACACGTAATTCTACACATCATTCTACACATCATTCCACACATCATTCATTCTACACATCATTCTACACATGATTCTGCACATCACTCCGAACATCATTCACTCTCCACATCATTCTACACATCATTCTACACATCATCCTACACATCATTCTACACATAATTCTACACATCATTTTACACATCATTCTGCGTATCCTTCTACACGTCATTCTACACATCATTCTACACATCATTCTACACATCTTTCATGCTGCACGTCATTCTACACATCATTCTACACATCATTCGACACATCATTCATTATACTCATCATTCTACACATAAGTCTGAACATCATTCTACACATCATTATATTCATCATTCTACACATCATTCATTCTACACATTATTCTACACATGATTTTTCACATCATTCTGCACTTCAATCTTCGCATCATTCTACACATCAATCTACACTTCATTCCACACATCATTCATTCTACACATCGTTCTACACATCATTCTACACCTCATTCTACACATAATTCTACACATTATTTTACACATCATTCTGCATATCCTTCTACACGTCATTCTACACATCACTATATATGTCATTCTACACATCATTGTTTCTTAACTTCATTCAACACATCATTCTACACATCTTTCTACACATCAATCTCCACATCATTCTACACACCATTCGACACATCATTCTAAGCATCATTCTGCACATCATTCTACACATCTTTCATGCTGCACGTCATTCTACACATCATTATACACGTCATTCTACACGTCGTTCTACACATCATTCGACATTTCATTCTACACATCAATCATTCCACACATCATTCTGCACATCATTCTGCACATGATTCAACACGTAATTCTACACATCATTCTACACATCATTCCACACATCATTCATTCTACACATCATTCTACACATGATTCTGCACATCACTCCGCACATCATTCACTCTCCACATCATTCTACACATCATTCTACACATCATTCTACACATCATTCTACACATAATTCTACACATCATTTTACACATCATTCTGCGTATCCTTCTACACGTCATTCTACACATCATTCTACACATCATTCTATGCATCATTCTACACATCATTCTACACATCTTTCATGCTGCACGTCATTCTACACATCATTCTACACATCATTCGACACGTCATTCATTCTACTCATCATTCTACACATAAGTCTGAACATCATTCTACACATCATTATATTCATCATTCTACACATCATTCATTCTACACATTATTCTACACATGATTGTTCACATCATTCTGCACTTCAATCTTCGCATCATTCTACGCATCAATCTGCACTTCATTCCACACATCATTCATTCTACACATCGTTCTACACATCATTCTACACCTCATTCTACACATAATTCTACACATTATTTTACACATCATTCTGCATATCCTTCTACACGTCATTCTACACATCACTATATACGTTATTCTACACATCATTGTTTCTTAACTTCATTCAACACATCATTCTACACATCTTTCTACACATCAATCTCCACATCATTCTACACACCATTCGACACATCTATCTAAGCATCATTCTGCACATCATTCTACACATCTTTCATGCTGCACGTCATTCTACACATCATTATACACGTCATTCTACACGTCGTTCTACACATCATTCGACATTTCATTCTACACATCAATCATTCCACACATCATTCTGCACATCATTCTGCACATGATTCAACACGTAATTCTACACATCATTCTACACGTCATTCTGCACATCATTCATTTTACAAACCTTTTGACACATCATTCTGCACATCATTCTGCACATCGTTCTACTCATCTTTCATTCTAGACATCATTCTACACATCAGTCTACACGTCATTTTAAACATGTTTCATTCTTCACGTCATTCTACGCATCATACTTTCTACACATAATAATACACATCATTCTACACATCTTTGATTCGACACATCATTCTACACATCATTCTACACATCATTCGACACATCATTCTACACATCATTCTACACATCTTTCATTCTACACATCATTCTAAACATCATTCGACTCAACTTTCTAAACATCAATCATTTTGCACATAATTCTATACATCATTCTAAAACTAATTCTATATATCATTCTGCACATCATTCTGCACGTCATTCTACTCATCATTCATTCTACACATCATTCTGCACATCATTCATTCTACACATCATTCTACACATCATATTACACGTCATTCTACACATCATTCGACACATCATTCTACACATCATTCTGCACCTTTTTCATTCTAAGCATCATTCTACACGTCATTCTACACATCATTCTACACATCATGCTGCACATCATGCATTCTACTCATCATTCAACACATCATTCTACACATCGTTCTACACATCATTCTAAATGTTATTCATTGTACACGTCATTCTACACATACTCCTACACATCTCTCTACATATTATTCTACACATCATTCTTCACATCATGCATTCTACTCATCTTACTACACACCATTCTACACTTCATTCTACATATCTTGTATTCTACACATCATTCGACACATCATTCTGCACATCATTCTACACATCAATCAACTCATCATTCTACACATCATTGATTCGACACATCATTCTACACATCATTCTACACATCATTCTACACATCATTCTACACATCATTCAACACATTAATCTAAACGTCATTCTATACATCATTCATTCTACACATCACTCTACACATCACTCTACACTTCATTCGACACATCATTCTACACATCATTCTACGCATCTTTTACTCTACACATCATTCTAAACATCATTCTACACATCATTCCACATATCATTCTAAATATCATTCTACACATGATTCTACACATCCTTCTACACATCATTCTACACAACATTCTAAACATTATTCTACACATCTTTCTAAACGTCAATCATTCTGCAACTAATTCTTTACATCATTCACACCTAATACTATAAATCATTCTGCACATCATTCTGCACATCATTCTACTCATCATTCATTCTACACATCATTCTGCACGTCATTCGTTCTACACATCATTCATTCTACAGATCATTCTGCACATAATTCATTCCACACATCATTCTACACATCATTCCATACATCATTCTACACATCATTCTACACATCATTTTACACATCATTCTGCACGTCATTTGTTCTACACATCATTCATTCTACACATTATTCTACACATGATTGTTCACATCATTCTGCACTTCAATCTTCGCATCATTCTACGCATCAATCTGCACTTCATTCCACACATCATTCATTCTACACATCGTTCTACACATCATTCTACACCTCATTCTACACATAATTCTACACATTATTTTACACATCATTCTGCATATCCTTCTACACGTCATTCTACACATCACTATATACGTTATTCTACACATCATTGTTTCTTAACTTCATTCAACACATCATTCTACACATCTTTCTACACATCAATCTCCACATCATTCTACACACCATTCGACACATCATTCTAAGCATCATTCTGCACATCATTCTACACATCTTTCATGCTGCACGTCATTCTACACATCATTATACACGTCATTCTACACGTCGTTCTACACATCATTCGACATTTCATTCTACACATCAATCATTCCACACATCATTCTGCACATCATTCTGCACATGATTCAACACGTAATTCTACACATCATTCTACACGTCATTCTGCACATCATTCATTTTACAAACCTTTTGACACATCATTCTGCACATCATTCTGCACATCGTTCTACTCATCTTTCATTCTAGACATCATTCTACACATCAGTCTACACGTCATTTTAAACATGTTTCATTCTTCACGTCATTCTACGCATCATACTTTCTACACATAATAATACACATCATTCTACACATCTTTGATTCGACACATCATTCTACACATCATTCTACACATCATTCGACACATCATTCTACACATCATTCTACACATCTTTCATTCTACACATCATTCTAAACATCATTCGACTCAACTTTCTAAACATCAATCATTTTGCACATAATTCTATACATCATTCTAAAACTAATTCTATATATCATTCTGCACATCATTCTGCACGTCATTCTACTCATCATTCATTCTACACATCATTCTGCACATCATTCATTCTACACATCATTCTACACATCATTTTACACGTCATTCTACACATCATTCGACACATCATTCTACACATCATTCTGCACCTTTTTCATTCTAAGCATCATTCTACACGTCATTCTACACATCATTCTACACATCATGCTGCACATCATGCATTCTACTCATCATTCAACACATCATTCTACACATCGTTCTACACATCATTCTAAATGTTATTCATTGTACACGTCATTCTACACATACTCCTACACATCTCTCTACATATTATTCTACACATCATTCTTCACATCATGCATTCTACTCATCTTACTACACACCATTCTACACTTCATTCTACATATCTTGTATTCTACACATCATTCGACACATCATTCTGCACATCATTCTACACATCAATCAACTCATCATTCTACACATCATTGATTCGACACATCATTCTACACATCATTCTACACATCATTCTACACATCATTCTACACATCATTCAACACATTAATCTAAACGTCATTCTATACATCATTCATTCTACACATCACTCTACACATCACTCTACACTTCATTCGACACATCATTCTACACATCATTCTACGCATCTTTTACTCTACACATCATTCTAAACATCATTCTACACATCATTCCACATATCATTCTAAATATCATTCTACACATGATTCTACACATCCTTCTACACATCATTCTACACAACATTCTAAACATTATTCTACACATCTTTCTAAACGTCAATCATTCTGCAACTAATTCTTTACATCATTCACACCTAATACTATAAATCATTCTGCACATCATTCTGCACATCATTCTACTCATCATTCATTCTACACATCATTCTGCACGTCATTCGTTCTACACATCATTCATTCTACAGATCATTCTGCACATAATTCATTCCACACATCATTCTACACATCATTCCATACATCATTCTACACATCATTCTACACATCATTTTACACATCATTCTGCACGTCATTTGTTCTACACATCATTCATTCTACAGATCATTCTGCACATAATTCATTCTACACATCATTCTACACATCATTCTACACATCATTCTACACATCATTTTACACATCATTCTACACATCATTCTACACATCATTGATTCTACACATCATTCCACACGTTATTTTACACATCAATCTGCACGTTTTTCATTCTACACATCATTCTACACATCATTCTACACATCATTCTACACAACATTCTAACCATCAATCAAACTACACGTCATTCTACACACCATTCTACACATCATTCTGCACATCATTCTACACATCATTCATTCTACAGATCGTTGTACACATCATTCATTCTACACATCATTCTACACATCATTTTACACATCATTCTGCACGTCATTTGTTCTACACATCATTCATTCTACAGATCATTCTGCACATAATTCATTCTACACATCATTCTACACATCATTCTACACATCATTCTACACATCATTTTACACATCATTCTACACATCATTCTACACATCATTGATTCTACACATCATTCCTCACGTTATTTTACACATCAATCTGCACGTTTTTCATTCTACACATCATTCTACACATCATTCTACACATCATTCTACACAACATTCTAACCATCAATCAAACTACACGTCATTCTACACACCATTCTACACATCATTCTGCACATCATTCTACACATCATTCATTCTACAGATCGTTGTACACATCATTCATTCTACACATCATTCTACACATCATCCTACGCATCATTCGACACATCATTCGACACATCATTCTGCACATCATTCTACACATCTTTCATTCTACACATCATTATACGCATCTTTCTACACATCATTCTACACATCATTCAACACATGATTCTACACATGATTCTACACATCCATCTACACATTATTCTACACATCATTCAAATAATCATTCTACACATCAATCATTCGACACATAATTATATACATCATTCTGCACCTAATTCTATTCATCATTCTACATATCATTCTGCACATCATTCTACAGATCATTAATTCTACACATCATTCTGCACATCATTCATTCTACACATCATTATACACATCATTCTACACATTATTCTACACGTCATTCGACGCATCATTCTTTCTACACATTATTGTAAACATCATTCTACACATCATTCTACACATCAGTTTACACATCTTTGATTCATAACATAAACCTACACATAATTCTACATATCATTCTTCACATCATTTATTGTACACAACATTCTACACATCATTCTCCCATTCATTCTAGATATCATTCTACACATCAATCTCCACATCATTCTGCCCATCAATCTACACGTCATTCTAAACATCATTCATTCACACATCATTCTTCACAACTTTCTACACATCATTCCACACATCATCCTAAACATCATACATTCTGCTCATCATTACACTTAATTCTACACATCATTCATTCTACACAGCAAGCCACACATCATTCTGCACCGCATTCTACACGTTATTCTTCACATCATGCACACTACTTATCATTCTACACATCATTTTACAATTCATTCTGCACATCATTCATTCTACACATCAATCAAAACGTCATTCATTCCACACATCATTCCACACATCATTCTACACATCATTCTACACATCATTCTCTGCATCATTCGACACATCAATCTACACGTCATTCGACACATCATTCATTCTCACATCTTTCTACACATCATTCTACACATCATTCTACACATCGTTGATTCTTAACATAATTCTGCACATCATTCAAAACTTCATTCTACACATCATTCCTTCTTCACATCAGTCTACACATCATTCTATACATCATGCTGCAGGTCATTGAACACATCATTCATTCTACACGTCGTTCTATACATCATTCTACACAACATTCTACAATCCATTCTCCACATCTTTCAACGCATCATTCTACAAATCCTTCTCAACATCCTTCTGCACATCATTCTACACATCATTCATTCCACTCATCATTCTACACATCTTTCTACACATCATTCGTAACATCATTCTACACAACATTCTAAACATCAATAATTGTGCACTCAATTCTACACATCATTCTACACTTCATTCTGCACATCATTGATTCTATGCATCATTCTACACATCATTCTACACGTCATTCTACACAACATTCTAAACATCAATCTTTCTAACCATAAATTTATTCAATTTTCTGCACATAATTTTATACAACATTCTGCACCTCATTCTGCACATCATTCTACACATCAAGCATTGTACTAATCATTCTACACATCATGCTATACTTCATTTTACACATCATACATTCCACACATCATTCTCCACATCATTCTACCCATCATTCTACACGTCATTCTACACATCATTCTACAAGTTAATCTACACGTCATACTATACATCATTCATTCTACACATCATTCTGCACAACATTCTAAACATCAATAATTCTGCACATAATTCTACACATCATTCTACACATCATTCTGAACATCAGTCTTTCTAACCATAACTCTATTCAATTTTCTACACATAATTTTGTATATCATTTTGCACCTCATTCTGCACATCACTCTACACATCAAGCTATACTTCATTCTACACAACATACATTCCACACATCATTCTCCACATCATTCTACCCATCATTCTACACATAAATCTGCACATCATTCTACACATCATTGAATCTACACATCATTCTACACATCATTCTGCACGTCATTCTGCACATCATTCAACACGTTAATCTACACGTCATTCTATACATCATTCATTCTACACATCATTCTGCACAACATTCTAAACATCAATAATTCTGCACATAATTCTACACATTATTCTACACATCATTCTACACATCATTCACACATCATTCTACACATCATTCATTCAACACATCATTCTTCACATCATTCTAAACATCATTCAATACATAATTCTAAACATCATTGATTCTTAACATCATTCTACACATCTTTCTACACATCAATCTCCACATCATTCTACACATCATTCGACACATCATTCTAAACACCATTCTACACATCATTCTTCACATCTTTCATGCTGCACGTCATTCTACACATCATTCTACACATCAATCATTCTGCACATCATTCTACACATCATTCTACACATCATCATTCTACACATCATTCTACACATCATTTTACGCATCATTCTACACATCAATCTACACATCATTCTTCATATCATTCTTCACATCATTCTGCACATCATTCTACTCATAATTCTACCCATCATTCTGCACATCATTATAATCATCATTCTACACTTTATTCATTCTACACATTATTCTACACTTCATTCCACACATCATTCATTCTTTACATCAATCTGCACATCATTCTACAAATCATTCTACACATCATTCTACACCTCATTCGACACATCATGCAGCACATCATTCTACACATCAATCTGCACATCATTCTACAAATCATGCTACACATCACTCTACACATCAATCTGCACATGAATCTACACATCATTCATTCGACACATCATTCTACACATCATTCTAAACATCATTCTACACATCATCAATCTACACACTATTCTACACATCATTCTGCACATCATTCTACACATCAAACTACACATCATTCTACACATCATTGATTCTGCACATCATTCGACAAATCATTCTGCACATTATTCTTCACATCTTTCTACACGTCTTTCTCCACATCATTCTTCACGTCATTTATTCTACCCATCATTCTACACATCCATCTACATATCATTCTAGACTTAATTCATTTTGCACATCTTTCTACACATCATTCTGCACATCATTCTACACATCATTCTACACATCATTCCTTCTGCACATCAATCTACACATCATTCTTTGTACACAACTTACACAAATCATTCTGCACATCATTCTACACATCATACGACTGATCATTCGTTGTACACATCATTCTACACATCATGCTACACATCAATCTACACATCAGGGGAGGGCAGCAGCAGCCAAGTTCATGGCACCGTGGCTGGCTCTGCTGCACAGGAGGGCAAGAAAAACAGTGGGAGAGCGATAGTGATAGGGGATTCAATTGTGAGGGGAATAGATAGGCGTTTCTGCGGCCGCAACCGAGACTCCAGGATGATATGTTGCCTCCCTGGTGCAAGGGTCAAGGATGTCTCGGAGCGGGTGCAGGACATTCTGAAATGGGAGGGAGAACAGCCAGTTGTCGTGGTGCACATTGGTACCAACGACATAGGCAAAAAAAGGGATGAGGTCCTACGAAACAAATTTAAGGAGCTAGGAGCTAAATTAAAAAGTAGGACCTCAAAAGTAGTAATCTCGGGATTGCTACCAATGCCACGTGATAGTCAGAGTAGGAATCGCAGGATAGCGCAGATGAATACGTGGCTTGAGCAGTGGTGCAGCAGGGAGGGATTCAAATTCCTGGGGCATTGGGACCGGTTTTGGGGGAGGTGGGACCAGTAAAAACCGGACGGTCTGCACCTGGGCAGGACTGGAACCAATGTCCTAGGGGGAGTGTTTGCTAGTGCTGTTGGGGAGGATTTAAACTAATATGGCAGGGGGATGGGAACCAATGCAGGGAGACAGAGGGAAACAAAAAGGAGCCAAAAGCAAAAGACAGAAAGGAGATGAGGAAAAGTGCAGGGCAGAGAAACCCAAGGCAAAGAACAAAAAGGGCCACTGTACAGCAAAATTCTAAAAGGACAAAGGGTGTTAATAAAACAAGCCTGAAGGCTTTGTGTCTTAATGCAAGGAGTATCCGCAATAAGGTGGATGAATTAATTGTGCAAATAGATGTTAACAAATATGATGTGATTGGGATTACGGAGACGTGGCTCCAGGATGATCAGGGCTGGGAACTCAACATTCAGGGGTATTCAACATTCAGGAAGGATAGAATAAAAGGAAAAGGAGGTGGGGTAGCATTGCTGGTTAAAGAGGAGATTAATGCAATAGTTAGGAAAGACATTAGCTTGGATGATGTGGAATCTATATGGGTAGAGCTGCAGAACACCAAAGGGCAAAAAACGTTAGTAGGAGTTGTGTACAGACCTCCAAACAGTAATAGGGATGTTGGGGAGGGCATCAAACAGGAAATTAGGGGTGCATGCAATAAAGGTGTAGCAGTTATAATGGGTGACTTTAATATGCACATAGATTGGGCTAGCCAAACTGGAAGCAATGCGGTGGAGGAGGATTTCCTGGAGTGCATAAGGTATGGTTTTCTAGACCAATATGTTGAGGAACCAACTAGGGGGGAGGCCATCTTAGACTGGGTGTTGTGTAATGAGAGAGGATTAATTAGCAATCTCATTGTGCGAGGCCCCTTGGGGAAGAGTGACCATAATATGGTGGAATTCTGCATTAGGATGGAGAATGAAACAGTAATTTCAGAGACCATGGTCCAGAACTTAAAGAAGGGTAACTTTGAAGGTATGAGGCGTGAATTGGCTAGGATAGATTGGCGAATGATACTTAGGGGGTTGACTGTGGATGGGCAATGGCAGACATTTAGAGACCGCATGGATGAAGTACAACAATTGTACATTCCTGTCTGGCGTAAAAATAAAAAGGGGAAGGTGGCTCAACCGTGGCTATCTAGGGAAATCAGGGATAGTATTAAAGCCAAGGAAGTGGCATACAAATTGGCCAGAAATAGCAGCGAACCTGGGGACTGGGAGAAATTTAGAACACAGCAGAGGAGGACAAAGGGTTTGATTAGGACAGGGAAAATGGAGTACGAGAAGAAGCTTGCAGGGAACATTAAGGCGGATTGCAAAAGTTTCTATAGGTATGTAAAGAGAAAAAGGTTGGTGAAGACAAACGTAGGTCCCCTGCAGTCAGAATCAGGGGAAGTCATAACGGGGAACAAAGAAATGGCGGATCAATTGAACAAGTACTTTGGTTCGGTATTCACTAAGGAGGATACAAACAACCTTCCGGATATAAAAGGGGTCAGAGGGTCTAGTAAGGAAGAGGAACTGAGGGAAATCTTTATTAGTCGGGAAATTGTGTTGGGGAAATTGATGGGATTGAAGGCAGATAAATCCCCAGGGCCTGATGGCCTGCATCCTAGAGTACTTAAGGAGGTGGCCTTGGAAATAGCGGATGCATTGGCAGTCATTTTCCAACATTCCATTGACTCTGGATCAGTTCCTATGGAGTGGAGGGTAGCCAATGTAACCCCACTTTTTAAAAAAGGAGGGAGAGAGAAAACAGGGAATTATAGACCGGTCAGCCTGACCTCAGTAGTGGGTAAAATGATGGAATCAATTATTAAGGATGTCATAGCAGTGCATCTGGAAAATGGTGACATGATAGGTCCAAGTCAGCATGGATTTGTGAAAGGGAAATCATGCTTGACAAATCTTCTGGAATTTTTTGATGATGTTTCCAGTAAAGTGGACAAAGGAGAACCAGTTGATGTGGTATATTTGGACTTTCAGAAGGCTTTCGACAAGGTCCCACACAAGAGATTAATGTGCAAAGTTAAAGCACATGGGATTGGGGGTAGTGTGCTGACGTGGATTGAGAACTGGTTGTCAGACAGGAAGCAAAGAGTAGGAGTAAACGGGTACTTTTCAGAATGGCAGGCAGTGACTAGTGGAGTGCCGCAAGGTTATGTGCTGGGGCCCCAGCTGTTTACATTGTACATTAATGATTTAGACGAGGGGATTAAATGCAGTATCTCCAAATTTGCGGATGATACTAAGTTGGGTGGCAGTGTGAGCTGCGAGGAGGATGCTATTAGGCTGCAGAGTGACTTGGATAGGTTAGGTGAGTGGGCAAATGCATGGCAGATGAAGTATAATGTGGATAAATGTGAGGTTATCCACTTTGGTGGTAAAAACAGAGAGACAGACTATTATCTGAATGGTGACAGATTAGGAAAAGGGGAGCTGCAAAGAGACCTGGGTGTCATGGTACATCAGTCATTGAAGGTTGGCATGCAGGTACAGCAGGCGGTTAAGAAAGCAAATGGCATGTTGGCCTTCATAGCGAGGGGATTTGAATACAGGGGCAGGGAGGTGTTGCTACAGTTGTACAGGGCCTTGGTGAGGCCACACCTGGAGTATTGTGTACAGTTTTGGTCTCCTAACTTGAGGAAGGACATTCTTGCTATTGAGGGAGTGCAGCGAAGGTTCACCAGACTGATTCCCGGGATGGCGGGACTGACCTATCAAGAAAGATTGGATCAATTGGGCTTGTATTCACTGGAGTTCAGAAGAATGAGAGGGGACCTCATAGAAACGTTTAAAATTCTGACGGGTTTAGACAGGTTAGATGCAGAAAGAATGTTCCCAATATTGGGGAAGTCCAGAACCAGGGGTCACAGTCTGAGGATAAGGGGTAAGCCATTTAGGACCGAGATGAGGAGAAACTTCTTCACCCAGAGAGTGGTGAACCTGTGGAATTCTCTACCACAGAAAGTAGTTGAGGCCAATTCACTAAATATATTCAAAAGGGAGTTAGATGAAGTCCTTACTACTCGGGGGATCAAGGGTTATGGCGAGAAAGCAGGAAGGGGGTACTGAAGTTTCATGTTCAGCCATGAACTCATTGAATGGCGGTGCAGGCTCGAAGGGCTGAATGGCCTGCTCCTGCACCTATTTTAAATGTTTCTATGTTTCTATGTTTCTATCCTTCGACACATCATTTATTGTACAAATCATTCCACACATTATTCTACTTATCATTCTCGATATCATTCTACACATCATTCTGCACATCATTCTACACATCATTCTACACATCATTCATTCTACACATCATTCTATACATCATTCTGCACAACATTCTACAAAACATTCTACACATCCTTCCACACATCATTCTATACATCATTCTACACATTATTCTGAAAATCATTCTACACAACATTCCAAACATCAATCATTCTGCACATAATTCTACACATCAATGTGCACATCATTCTTCACATCGTTCATTCTACGCATCATTCCACACATCATTCATTCTAATTATTCTACACGTCATTCTACATATCATTCAAAACATCATTTGACACATCATTCATTCTACTCATCATTCTGCACATCAGACTACACATCATGCTACACGTCATTCTAAACATCATTCATTCTACACATCATTCTGCACGTCATTCTACAGATCATTCTCCACATCTTTAATTCTACACGTCATTCTGCACTTCATTCTAAACATAATTCTACATTTCAATCTACACATCAATCTACACATTATTCTACACATCCTTTATTCAACACATCATTCTACCCATCATTCTACACATCATTCGGCACATTATTCTACACATCATTCTCCACATCATTCAATCTACATGTCATTCTGCACATCATTCTACATATTAATCTACACATCATTCTTCACATCATTCTTCACATCCTGCTACACATTATTCTACACGTCATTCTACACCTCATTCATTCCACTGATCATTCAATACATCAATTTACACATCATTTTAAACATCATTCACAAAACATTCTAAACATCAATCATTCTACACATAATTCTGCACATCATTCTACTTATCATTCTCACATCATTCTACACATCATTCTACACATCATTCTACACATAGATCATTCTACACATCATTCTACATTTCATTCATTCCACTCATCATTCTGAACTTCATTCTACTCGTCATTCTACACATCATTCGACACATCATGCTAAACAACTTCACGCTAAACATCTTTCCAAACAACATAATTCTACACATCATTCTACATATCATTCTACACATCATTCTACACAACATCATTCTACACATCATTCTAAACTTCATTCTACACATCATTCAATCTACACATCAATCTACAAATTCCACACATCATTCATTCCACACATCATTCTAAAGTTCATTCTACACAATATTCTGCACATCATTCTACACATCATTGTGCACATCATTCTACACATCCTTCTACACATCTTTCTGCACATCATTCGACACATCATTCTCAACATCATTCTACACAAAATTCTAAACAACAATCATTCTGCACATAATTCTACACTTCCTTCTACACATCATTCTACACATCATTCTACACATCATTCATTCCACTCATCATTTGATCACCTCATTCTACACGTTGTTCTAAACATCATTCTACACAACATTCTGAACAACAATCATTCTACACATAATTCTACACATCATTCAACATATCATTGTACATATCATTCATTCTACACATGATTCTACACTTCATTCTACATAACATTCTACACATGATTCTACACTTCATTCTTCACATCATTCGACACATCAGTCTCCACATCATTCTGCACAACATCATCCTACAGATCATTCTATACATCATTCTTTAAATCATTCTACACATCATTCTACACATCGTTCCACACATTATTCTACGCATCATTCTCCACATAATTCATTCTACACATCATTCTGCACATCATTCTACATTTCATTCTACACATCATTCTACACATCATTCTACACAACATTCTAAACAACAATCATTCGACACATAATTATACACATCATTCAACACATCATTCTACACATCATTCCAGACATCATTCTACACATAATTCATTCCACTCATCATTATCTTCATCATTCTAAACATCATTTTAAATATCATTCTACACAACATTCTAAACATCAATTATGCTACACATAATTCTGCACATCACTCTACACATCATTCTACACATCATTCGATCTACATATAATTCTACACATCATTCTAAACATCATCCTACATATCATTCATTCTACACATCATTCCACACAACTTTCTACACATCGTTCCACACATCATTCTGAACATCATTCTGCATGTTATTCTACACATCATTCTTCACATCATTCTGCACATCATTCTACACATTTTTTACACATCATTCTACAAGACAGTCATTCTATACATCATTCTACACATCATTCTACACATCATTCTACACATCATTATACTCATCATTCCTTCTAAACATCATTCTACACATCATTCTACACATCAGTCTTCATTTATTATATACATCCTTCTGCACATCATTCTACACATCATTTTACGCATCATTCATTCTACTCATCATTCTGCACATCATACTACACATAATTCTAAACATCATTCTACACACCATTCTACACATCATTTTACACATCATTCTACACATCATTCTACACATCATTCTACACATCATTCTACACATCATTCTTCACGTCATTCTACACATCATTCTACACGTTTTTTACACATCATTCTACACGACATTCATTCTATACATCATTCTACACATCATTCTACACATCATTCTACACATCATTATACTCATCATTCCTTCTAAACATATTTCTACACATCATTCTACACATCATTCTACGCATCATTCATTCTACTCATCATTCTGCACATCATACTACACATCATTCTAAACATCATTCTACACACCATTCTACACATCATTTTACACATCATTCTACACATCATTCTACACATCATTCGACACGTCATTCTACACATCATTCTTCACCTCATTCTACATATGATTCAACACATCATTCTGTACATCATTCTACATATCATTCTACAAATCTTTCTGCATATCATTCCACACATCATTTTACACATCATTCTTCGCAACATTCTCGACATCATTCTACAGATCAGTCTACACGTCATTCTCCTCCTCATTCTACACATCATTGTACACGTCTTTCGACACATCATTCTACTCATCATTATGAACATCATTCTACACATCATTCTACACGTCATTCAACACATCATTCTACACATCACTCTGCACATCCTTCTACATACCATTCTACACATCATTCTACACGTAATTCTATGCATCATTCTACATATAATTCTACTCATCATTTTGCACATCATTCTACACGTAATTCTACACATCATTCTACACATCAATCTACACGTCATTCTACAAATCATTCATTTTGCTCAGCAATCTGCACATCATTATTAACATCATTCTACACATCATTGTAAACATCATTCTACACATAATTCTACACATCTTTCTTCACATCATTCATTCTACACAAATTCCACACATCACTCTGCACCTCATTCTACACATCATTCATTCTACTTATCATTCTGCACATCATTCTACACATCATTCTAAACTTCATTCTACACATCATTCAATCTGCACATCAATCTACACATTCTCCATATCATTCTACACATCATACATTCCATACATCATTCGACACATCATTCTGCACAACATTCTACACATCATTCTGCACATGGTTCTGTACATCATTATATACATCATTCCACACATCATTCTACAATGCATTCATTCTACACATC
This sequence comes from Pristiophorus japonicus, assembly GCF_044704955.1. Classification (NCBI taxonomy): domain Eukaryota; kingdom Metazoa; phylum Chordata; class Chondrichthyes; family Pristiophoridae; genus Pristiophorus; species Pristiophorus japonicus. Next base: position 18,867,334 of record NW_027252668.1, read on the forward strand.
TTTCGACACATGCTTCCACACATCATTCTGCACATATTTCTACACATCAGTCATTCTAAACGTCATTCCACACATCATTCTCCGCATCCTTCTACACATCAATCTACACATCATTCTAATCATCATTCTGCACATCATTGATTCTTAACATCATTCTACACATCATTCTCCACATCATTCATTCTACACATCATTCTGCACATCATTCTACACATCATTCTACACATTATTCTACACATCATTCTACACGTCATTCATTCCACTCATAATTCTATCCATCAATCTAAACATCATTTTAAACATCATTCTACACGACATCTTAACATCAATCATTATACACATAATTCTGCACATCATTCTACAGATCATTCTACACATCATTCGACACATCATTCAATCTATATATCAATCTACACATTATTCTACACATCATTCCACACATCCTTCATTCTACACATCATTCCACACAACTTACTGCACATCATTCGACACATCCTTCATTCTGCACATCATTCTGCACATCATTCAACACATCATTCTACACATCATTCTACACAGCATTCATTCTACACATCATTCTACTTATTATTCTACGCATCATTCTTCACCTCATTCTACACATCCTTCTACACTTTATTCTACACATCATTCTTCACGTTATTCTACACATCATTCTACACATCATTCTACACAGCATTCATTCTGCACATCTTTCTACACATCATTATACACATCATTCTACACATCATTCTACACATCATTCTACTCATCATTCCTTCCAAACATCATTCTACACATCATTCTACACATCAGTCTTCATTCATTATATACATCCTTCTACACATCATTCTACACATCATTCTACGCATCATTCATTGTACTCATCATTCTGCACATCATTCTACACATCATTCTAAACATCATTCTACACATCATTCTACACGTCATTTTACACATCATTCTACACGTCATTCTACACATCATTCTTCACGTCATTCTACATATGATTCTGCCCATCATTCTACACATCATTCTGCACATCATTCTTCATATCATTCTACAAATCTTTCTGCATATTGTACATGTCTTTCTACACATCATTCCACTCATCATTATAAACATCATTCTACACATCATTCTACACGTCATTCAACACATCACTCGACACATCCTTCTACATACCATTCTACACATCATTCTATCCATAATTCTATGCATCATTCTACAGATAATTCTACTCATCATTCTGCACATGATTCTACACGTAATTCTACACATCATTCTACACATTATACTGCACATCATTCTGCACAGCATTCCACACATCATTCTACACATCATTCAACACATCATTCTACACATCATTCTACTAATCATTCTACACAACAGCATTCTACACATCATTTTACATATCATTTTACCCATCATTCGACACATCATTCTGCACATCATTCTTCACATCATTCTGCACAGCATTATTCTACACATCATTCTATGCGTCGTTCTACGCATCATTCTAGACATCATTCCACACATCATTCTACACATCATTCTACACGTCATTTTACACATCATTCTACACAACATCATTCTACACATCATTCTGCACAGCATTCCACACATCATTCTACACATCATTCAACACATCATTCTACACATCATTCTACTAATCATTCTACACAACAGCATTCTACACATCATTCTTAACATCTTTCCACACATCATTCTACACATCATTCCACAGAACCTCATTCTACAGATCATATTTTGCATCATTCTACACATCATTCTACTCATCATTCTACACATCATTCTACACAACATCATTCTACACTTCATTCTTCACATCATTCCAAAAATCATTCTACACATCATTCTACAGAACATCATTCTACACATCATTCTTCACATCATTCTACACATCATTCTACACATCATTCTACACATCATTCTACACATCATTCTACACATTATTCTACACAACATCATTCTACACATCATTCTACACATCATTCTACACATCATTCTACACATCATTCTACACATTATTCTACACAACATCATTCTACACATCATTCGACACAACATCATTTTAGACATCATTCTTCACATCATTCTACACATCATTCCACACAACAGCATTCACCACATCATTCTACACTTCATTCTACACGTCATTCTACACATCATTCTACAAATAATTCTACACATCATTCTACACATCATTCTACACAGCATTCTACACATCATTCCACAAATCATGCTTCACATCATTGTACACATCATTCAACAAGTCATTGTATACAACATTCTGCACTTCATTCGACACAACATTCTACACATCATTGTACACGTAATTCAACACATCATTCTACACATAATTCTACACATCATACCACATATCAATCTTCACATATTTCTACGCATTATTCTACACATCATTCTTCATATCATTCTACACATCGTTCTACAGACCATCATTCTACACATCATTCTACACATCATTCTGTGCATCGTTCTACGCATCATTCTACACATCATTCTACACATCATTCTACACGTCATTCTACACATCATTTTCCATATAATTCTACACATCATTCTACACATCATTCTAGACATAATTCTACACGTCATTCGATACATCATTCTACACATCATTCTACACATAATTCTACACATCATTCCACACATCATTCTACACAGCATTCTACACATCATTCCACAAATCATGCTACAGATCATTGTAAACATCATTCACCACGTCATTGTATACATCATTCGACACTTCTTTCTCCACAACGTTCTACACATCATTGTACACATAATTCTACACATCATTCTACACATCATTCTATGCATCGTTCTACGCATCATTCTACACATCATTCTACACATCATTCTGCACATCATTCTACACATCATTTTACATATAATTCTACACATCATTCTACACATCATTCTAGACATCATTCCACACATCATTCGACACATCATTCTACACTTCATTATACACATCATTCTACACATCATTCAGCACATCATTCTACACAACATCATTCTACACATCATTCCAAACATCATTCTACAAATTATTCTACACATCATTCTACACATCATTCTACGCATCAGTCTACTCAACATTCTACACATCATTCTACACATGTTTCTACACATCTTTCCATACATCATTCTACACAACATCATTCTCGACATCATGCGACACAACATCATTTTAGACATCATTCAACACATCATCTGCAAATCATTAACCACAATATCATTCTACACACCATTCTGCACAACATTATTCTGCACATCATTCTATGCGTCGTTCTATGCATCATTCTACACATCATTCTGCACAACATTATTCTGCACATCATTCTATGCGTCGTTCTATGCATCATTCTACACATCATTCTACACATCATTCTGCACATCATTTTACATATAATTCTGCACATGAATCTACACATCATTGTAGACATCATTCTATACTTCATTTCGACACATCATTCTACACGTCATTTTATACATCATTCTACACATCATTCCACACATCATACTTTGCATCATTCTACACATTATTCTACACATTATTCTAGACATCATTCTACACATCATTCGACACATCATTCTACACATCATTATACACATCATTCTACAAATCATTCCACACATCATTCGACACATCATTCTACACATCATTCTGCACTTCATTCTACATATCATTCTACACCACATTGTACTCATCATTCTACACATCATTCTGCGCATCATTCTACAAATAATACGACACATCATACCACACATTAATCTTCACATCATTCTACGCATCATGCTACACATCATTCTGCACATCATTCTACATATCATTCTACACAACATTCTACACATCTTTCTGCACATCAGTCTACACATCATTCTACATATCATATTTCACATCATGCTACACATAATTTTACACATCATTCCACACATCAATCTAGACATCATTCTAAACAGCATTCTATACATCAATCTACACATCATTTTACACATCATACTACATATCATTCTGCACATAATTCTACATATCAGTCTACACATCTTACTACACATAATTATACACATCATTCTGCTCGTCATTCTACACGTCATGCTACACATCATTCTACACAACATCATTCTACACATCATTCTACACATCATTCAACAAATCATGCTACATATAATTCTACACATCATTCAACACATCATTCTATGCATCGTTCTACGCATCATTCTACACATCATTCCACACATCATTTTACACATCATTCTGCATATCATTCTTCACATCATTCCACACATCATTATACACATGATTCTACACATCATTCTACGCATCATTCTACGCATCATTCTACGCATCATTCTACACATCATTCTACACATCATTCTGCATATCATTCTACATATCATTCTACACAAAATTCTACACATCTTTCTACACATCATTCTACACATCATTCAACATATCATATTTCACATCATTCTACACATAATTTTACATATAATTCTACATATCATTCTACACATCATTGTCGACATCATTCTACACGTCATTCGACACATCATTCGACACGTCATTTTTCCCATCATTCTACACATCATTCCACACATCATACTTCGCAAAATGCTACACATCATTCAACACCTCTTTCGACACAGCATCATTTTAGACATCATTCTACACATCATTCTACACATCATTCTACACAACATTCTATACATCATTCTACACATCATTCTACACATCAATCTGCACATCATTCTACACATCATTCTACACGTCATTATATGCATGAATCTTCACAGCATTCTACGCATCATTCTACACATCATTCTTCATGTTATTCTACACATCATTCTACACATCATTCAACACATCATTCTTCACGTCATTCTAAACAGCATTCTATGCAGCATTCTACACATCATTCTGCACATCAATCTACACAACATTCTATACATCATTCTACACATCATTCTACACACCAACCTTCACATCATTCTACACATCATTCTACACATCATTCTACACATCAATCTTCACATCATTCTACGCATCATTCCACACATCATTCTTCATGTCATTCTACACATCATTTTAAAGAACATCATTCTACACATAATTCAACACATAATTTTACACATCATTCTGCACAGCATTTTTCTACACATCATTCTTTGTGTCGTTCTACGCATCATTCTACACATCATTCTACACATCATTCTACACGTCATTCTACACTTCATTTTACATGTAATTACACATCATTCCACACATCATTCTCGACATCATTCTACACGTCATTCGACCCATCATTCTACAAGTCATTTTACACATCATTCTACACATCATTCCACACATCATACTTCGCATAATGCTACACATCATTCTACACATCATTCTACACATCATTTTACACAACATCATTCGACACATCATTCTTCACATCATTCTACACATCAATCTACACAACTTCATTCTGCACATCATTCGAAACATCATTCTACACATCATTCTGCACATGATTCCACACATCATTCTACACATCATTCTATGCATCATTCTACACATCTTTCTACACATCATTCTGCACATCATTCTACACATCATTCTCCACATCATTCTACACATCATTCTACACGTCATTCTACACATCAATCTACACAACTTCATTCTACACATAATTCGATACATCAATCTGCACATCATTCTACACATCATTCTACACATCATTCTACACATCAATCTACACAACTTCATTCTACACATCATTCCATACATCATTCTACACATCATTCTACACATCATTCTAGACATCATTGTACACATCATTTTACACATAATGCTACACATCATGCTACGCATTATTCGACACATCTTTCAACACATCATTATACCCATCATTCTACACATCATTCTACACATCAATCTACACGTCATTCTATACATCATTCTGCACATCAATCTGCACATCATTCTACACATCTTTCAACACATCATTCTACAAATCATTCTACACATCATTCTAGACATCATTCTACACATCATTCAACACGTTATTCTACACATCATTTTCGACATCATTTTACACGTCATTCTACACACCATTCTGCACATCATTCTACAGATCATTCTACACATCATTCTGCACAACATCATGCTACACCACATTCTACACATCATTATATATCTCATTCTGCACATCATTCTACACATCATTTTACACATCATTCTACACATCAATCTACACAACTTCATTCTACACATCATTCTATACATCATTCTACACATCATTATCCGCATCATGCTACACGGCATTATCCTGCACATCATTCTACACATCAACATTCAACACATCATTCGGCATATCATACTACACAGCATTCTACACATCATTGCACACATCATTATAGACATCCTGCCAAACCTCATTTTACACATCATTCTAAACAACATTTTGCACAACATTCTACACATCATGCTACACATCATTATACACATCATACTACTCTTCAATCTACACATCATTCTACACATCAATCGACACAACAGCATTCTACACATCATCTATACTTCATTCTACACAGCATTATACACATCATTCTGCACATCATTCTGCACGTCATTCTACTCATTATTCCACACATCATTCTGCTCATCATTCGACACATCATTCTACTTAACATCATTCTGCACATCATTCTATACATCATTCTACATATCATTCTACATTTCATTCCACACATCATTCTACACATCAATCTGCACATCATTCTCCACATCAATCTACACGTCATTCTACACATCATTCTACACATCATTCTACACATCAAGCTGCACATCATTCTACACAACATTCTACGCATCATTCTGCACATCTTTCTACAACATCATTCTACACATCATTCTACACATCATTCGACACATCAATCTGCACATCATTCTACACATCATTCTAAATATCAAGCTGCACATCATTCTCCACATCATTCTACACATCATCTACACATCCTTCTACACATCAATCTGCACATCATTCTACACAACATTCTACGCATCATTCTGCACATCTTTCTACAACATCTTTCTACACATCATTCTACTCATCATTCGACACATCAATCTGCACATCATTCTACACATCATTCTACACATCAAGTTGCACATCATTCTCCACATCATTCTACACATCATTCTACACCTCCTTCTGCACATCAATCGACACAACTTCATTCTACACATCATTATATGCATCATGCTACACGGCATTATACTACACATCATTGTACACATCATCATTCAACACATCTTTCGGCACATCATTCTGCACAGCATTCTACACATCATTGCACACATCATTATAGACATCCTTCCAAACTTCACTTTACACATCATTCTAAACAACATCTGCACAACATTCTACACGACATTCTACACATCATTATACACATCATACTACACTTCAATCTACACATCATTCGACACATCAATCGACAAAACAGAATTCTACACATCATTCATTACTTCATTCTACATATCATTATACACATCATTCTACACATCATTCTGCACGTCATTCTACACATTATTCCACACATCATTCTACACATCATTCGAAAAATCATTCTGCTCAACAGCATTCTGCACATCATTCTACACATCATTCGACACAACATTCTACTCAACATCATTCTGCACATCATTCTATACATCATTCTACACAACATTCCACACATCAATCTACGAATCATTCTACACATAATTCTACACATTATTCTGCGCATCATTCTATACATCATTCTACACGTCAATCTGCACATCATTCTACACATTATTCCACACATCATTCCACACATCATTCGGAATATCATTTTACTCAACAGCATTCTACACATCATTCTATATATCATTCTACACACCATTCTACATTTCATTCCACACATCATTCCACACAGCATAATTTTACACATCATTCTATACATCATTCTACACATCATTCTGCACGTCATTCTACACATTATTCCACACATCATTCTACACATCATCAAACATATCATTCTACTCAACATCATTCTGCACATCATTCTACACACCATTCTGCACAACATTCTACACATCATTCTACACATCATTCTACACATTATTCTGCACATCATTCTACACATCATGCGCCACAGCATTCTACTCAACATAATTCTGCACATCATTCTATACATCATTCTACACATCATTCTAATCCTCATTCTACTCATCATTCTACACATCTATCTACACATCATTCTGCACATCATTCCACACATTATTCTACACATCATTCTACACATCATTCTACGCATCATTCTACTCATCATTCTACACATCTTTCTACACATAATTCTAAACATCATTCTACACATCATTCTGCACATTAATCTGCACATTATTCTACACATCATTCTGCACATCATTCTACACATCAATCTACACATCATTCTACACAGCATTCTACACATGAATCTATACAACTTCATTCTACACATCATTATACACAGCATTCTACACATCATTATAGACATCCTTCCAAATCTCATTTTACACATCATTCTAAACAACATTCTGCACAACATTCTACACATCATTTTACACGTCATTATACACATCATTCTGGACGTCATTCCACACGTTATTCCACACATCATTCTACACATCATTCGAAAAATCATTCTACTCAACAGCATTCTGCACATCATTCTGCACATCATGCAACACAGCATTCTACTCAACATAATTCTGCACATCATTCTATACATCATTCTACACATCATTCTAATCATCATTCTACTCATCATTCTACACATCTATCTACACATCATTCTGCACATCATTCCACACATCATTCTACACATCATTCTACGCATCATTCTACACAACTTTCTACACATCATTCTACACATCATTAAACACATCATTCGATACATCAATCTGCATATTATTCTGCACATCTTTCTACACATCAATCTACACATCATTCTACACATCATTCTACTCATCAAGCTACGCATTAATCTGCACATCATTCTCCACATCAATCTGCACGTCATTCTGCACATCTTTCTACAACATCATTATACACATCATTCTCCACATCATTCTACACATCATTCTACACATCCTTCTACACATCAATCTACAGAACTTCATTCTACACATCATTATATGCATCATGCTACACGGCATTATACTACACATCATTGTACACATCATCATTCAACACATCATTCGGCACCACATTCTACACAGCATTCTACACATCATTGAACACATCATTATTGACATCCTTCCAAACTTCACTTTACATATCATTCTAAACAACATTCTGCACAACATTCTACACATCATTCTACACATCATTATACACATCATACTACACATCAATCTACACATCATTCTACACATCAATCGACAAAACAGCATTCTACACATCATTAATTAGATCATTCTACACATCATTATACACATCATTCTACACATTATTCTGCACGTCATTCTACACATTATTCCACACATTATTCTATACATCATTCGAAAAATCATTCTACTCAACAGCATTCTGCACATCATTCTACACATCATTCGACACAGCATTCTACTCAACATCATTCTGCACATCATTCTATACATCATTCTACACAACATTCCACACATCAATCTACGCATCAATCTGCACATCTTTCTACACATCAACCTACACATCATTCTACGCATCATTCTGCTCATCAAGCTACGCATCAATCTGCACATCATTCTCCACATCAATCTGCACGTCATTCTGCACATCTTTCTACAACATCATTATACACATCATTCTCCACATCATTCTCCACATCATTCTACACATCCTTCCACACATCAATCTACAGAACTTCATTCTACACATCATTATATGCATCATGCTACACGGCATTATACTACACATCATTGTACACATCATCATTCAACACATCATTCGGCACATCATTCTACACAGCATTCTACACATCATTGAACACATCATTATAGACATCCTTCCAAACTTCACTTTACACATCATTCTAAACAACTTTCTGCACAACATTCTACACATCATTCTGCACATCATTATACACATCATACTACACATCAATCTGCAGATCATTCTGCACATCAATCGACAAAACAGCATTCTACACATCATTCTATACTTCATTCTACACATCATTATACACATCATTCTACACATCATTCTGCACGTCATTCTACACATTATTCCACACGTCATTCTACACATTATTCTGCACGTCATTCTACACATTATTCCACACATCATTCTACACATCATTCGAAAAATCATTCTACTCAACAGCATTATGCACATCATTCTACACATCATTCGACACAGCATTCTACTCAACATCATTCTGCACATAATTCTATACATCATTCTACACGTCATTCTGCACGTCATTCTACACATTATTCCACACATCATTCCACACATCATTCGGAAAATCATTCTACTCAACAGCATTCTACACATCATTCTATATATCATTCTACACACCATTCTACATTTCATTCCACACATCATTCCACACAGCATAATTTTACACATCATTCTATACATCATTCTACACAACATTCTGCACGTCATTCTACACATTATTCCACACATCATTCTACACATCATTCGACATATCATTCTACTCAACATCATTCTGCACATCATTCTACACATCATTCTACATTTCATTCCACACATCATTCTACACAACATCAATCTACACATCATTCTATACATCATTCTACACATCATTCTACACATCATTCTACACATCATTCTACACATCATTCTCTACATCATTCTACACATCATTCTGCGCATTATTCTACACATCATTCTACGCATCATTCTACACATCATTCTACACATCAATCTGACATCCTTCCAAACCTCATTTTACACATAATTCTAAACAAAATTCTGCACAACATTCTACACATCATTCTATACATCATTCTACACATCATCAATCTACACATCATTCTAAACATCAATCGACACAACAACATTCTTCACATCATTCTATACTTCATTCTACACATCATTTTACACTTCATTCTACACATCATTCTGCACGTCATTCTACACATTATTCCACACGTCATTCTACACATCATTCTACACATCATTCGAAAAATCATTCTACTCAACATCATTCTGCACATCATTCTACATTTCATTCCACACATCATTCTACACAACATCATTCTACACATCATTCTATACATCATTCCAGACATCTTTCTACACATCATTCTACACATCATTCTGCACATCATTCTATGCATCATTCTACGCATCATTCTACACATTTACTACACTTCATTCTACACATCATTCGACACATCATTCGATATATCAATCGGCACATTATTCTACACATCATTCTTCACATCAATCTACACAGCATTGTACACATCATTCTGCGCATCATTCTATGCATTATTCTACACATCTTACAACACATCATTCTTCAAATTATTCTACACACCATTTACACATCATTCTACACATTATTCTGCCCATAATTCTACACATCAATCGGCACAACTTATTTCTACACATCATTCTACACATCATTCTACACATCATTCTACACATCATTCGACACATCATTCTACACCACATGATTTACACATCATTCTACACATCATTCTACAAGTCATTCTACGCATCATTCTATGCAACATTCTGCACATCATTCTACACATCTTTCAACAGTCATTCTAAACAACATTCTGCACATCAATCTACACATCATTATACACATAATACGCCACGTTATTCTGCGCATCATTCTATACATTATTCTACACGTCATCATGCTCGTCATTCTACACATTATTCCACACATCATTCTACACATCATTCGAAAAATCATGCTACTCAACAGCATTCTACACATCATTCTGTATATCATTCTACACACCATTCTACATTTCGTTCCACACATCATTCCACACAACATATTTCTACACATCATTCTATACATCATTCTACACATCATTCTACACGTCATTCTACACATTATTCCACACATCATTCTACACATCATTCGACACATCATTGTACTGAACATCATTCTGCACATCATTCTATACATCATTCTACACATCATTCTACATTTCATTCCACACTTCATTCTACACAATATCATTCTACACATCATTCTATGCTTCATTCTACACATCATTCCACACATCTTTCTACGCATCATTCTACACATCATTCTACACATCATTCTCCACATCATTCTACACATCAATCTACAAAACTTCATCTACACATCATTCGATACATCATTCTACACATCATTCTACACATCATTATATGCATCATTTTACACACCTTTCTACACATCATTCTACACATCATTCTACACATCATTCTGCACATCAATCTGCACATCATTCTACACATCATTCTACGCATCATTATACACATCATACTACACATCAATCTACACAGCATTCTACACATCAATTGACAAAACAGCATTCTACACATCATTCATTACATCATTCTACACATCATTATACACATCATTCTACACATTATTCTACACATCATTCTCCACATCATTCTACACATCAATCTACACAACTTCATTCTACACATCATTCGATACATCATTCGACACATCATTCTACACATGATTCGACACATCATTCTACACATCATTATATGCATCATTCTACACGCCTTTCTACACATCATTCTACACATCATTCTACACATCATTCTGCACGTCATTCTACACATTATTCCACACATCATTCTACACATCATTCGAAAAATCATTCTACTCAACAGCATTCTGCACATCATTCTACACATCATTCGACACAACATTCTACTCAACATCATTCTGCACATCGTTCTATACATCATTCTACACAACATTCCGCACATCAATCTACGAATCATTCTACACATAATTCTACACATTATTCTGCGCATCATTCTATACATCATTCTACACGTCATTCTGCACATCATTCTACACATTATTCCACACATCATTACACATCATTCGGAATATCATTTTACTCAACAGCATTCTACACATCATTCTATATATCATTCTACACACCATTCTACATTTCATTCCACACATCATTCCACACAGCATAATTTTACACATCATTCTATACATCATTCTACACATCATTCTGCACGTCATTCTACACATTATTCCACACATCATTCTACACATCATCAAACATATCATTCTACTCAACATCATTCTGCACATCATTCTACACACCATTCTGCACATCATTCTACACATCATTCTACACATCATTCTACACATCATTCTGCACATCATTCTACACATCATGCGCCACAGCATTCTACTCAACATAATTCTGCACATCATTCTAAACATCATTCTACACATCATTCTAATCCTCATTCTACTCATCATTATACACATCTATCTACACATCATTCTGCACATCATTCCACACATTATTCTACACAACATTCTACACATCATTCTACGCATCATTCTACTCATCATTCTACACATCTTTCTACACATAATTCTAAACATCATTCTACACATCATTCTGCACATTAATCTGCACATATTTCTACACATCATTCTGCACATCATTCTAAACATCAATCTACACATCATTCTACACAGCATTCTACAAATGAATCTATACAACTTCCTTCTACACATCATTATACACAGCATTCTACACATCATTATAGACATCCTTCCAAATCTCATTTTACACATCATTCTAAACAACATTCTGCACAACATTCTACACATCATTTTACACGTCATTATACACATCATTCTGGACGTCATTCCACACGTTATTCCACACATCATACTACACATCATTCGAAAAATCATTCTACTCAACAGCATTCTGCACATCATTCTGCACATCATGCGACACAGCATTCTACTCAACATAATTCTGCACATCATTCTATACATCATTCTACACATCATTCTAATCATCATTCTACTCATCATTCTACACATCTATCTATACATCATTCTGCACATCATTCCACACATCATTCTACACATCATTCTACGCATCATTCTACACAACTTTCTACACATTATTCTACACATCATTAAACACATCATTCGATACATCAATCTGCACATTATTCTGCACATCTTTCTACACATCAATCTACACATCATTCTACACATCATTCTACTCATCAAGCTACGCATTAATCTGCACATCATTCTCCACATCAATCTGCACGTCATTCTGCACATCTTTCTACAACATCATTATACACATCATTCTCCACATCATTCTACACATCATTCTACACATCCTTCTACACATCAATCTACAGAACTTTATTCTACACATCATTATATGCATCATGCTACACGGCATTATACTACACATCATTGTACACATCATCATTCAACACATCATTCGGCACCACATTCTACACAGCATTCTACACATCATTGAACACATCATTATAGACATCCTTCCAAACTTCACTTTACACATCATTCTAAACAACATTCTGCACAACATTCTACACATCATTCTACACATCATTATGCACATCATACTACACATCAATCTACACATCAATCGACAAAACATCATTCATTACATCATTCTAGACATCATTATACACATCATTCTACACATTATTCTGCACGTCATTCTACACATTATTCCACACATTATTCTACACATCATTCGAAAAATCATTCTACTCAACAGCATTCTGCACATCATTCTACACATCATTCGACAGAGCATTCTACTCAACATCATCCTGCACATCATTCTATACATCATTCTACACAACATTCCACACATCAATCTACGCATCAATCTGCACATCTTTCTACACATCAATCTACACATCATTCTACGCATCATTCTGCTCATCAAGCTACGCATCAATCTGCACATCATTCTCCACATCAATCTGCACGTCATTCTGCACATCTTTCTACAACATCATTATACACATCATTCTCCACATCATTCTCCACATCATTCTACACATCCGTCTACACATCAATCTACAGAACTTCATTCCACACAACATTATATGCATCATGCTACACGGCATTATACTACACATCATTGTACACATCATCATTCAACACATCATTCGGCACATCATTCTACACAGCATTCTACACATCATTGAACACATCATTATAGACATCCTTCCAAACTTCACTTTACACATCATTCTAAACAACTTTCTGCACAACATTCTACACATCATTCTGCACATCATTATACACATCATACTACACATCAATCTACACATCATTCTACACATCAATCGACAAAACAGCATTCTACACATCATTCTATACTTCATTCTACACATCATTATACACATCATTCTACACATCATTCTGCACGTCATTCTACACATTATTCCACACGTCATTCTACACATTATTCTGCACGTCATTCTACACATTATTCCACACATCATTCTACACATCATTCGAAGAATCATTCTACTCAACAGCATTATGCACATCATTCTACACATCATTCGACACAGCATTCTACTCAACATCATTCTGCACATAATTCTATACATCATTCTACACGTCATTCTGCACGTCATTCTACACATTATTCCACACATCATTCCACACATCATTCGGAAAATCATTCTACTCAACAGCATTCTACACATCATTCTATATATCATTCTACACACCATTCTACATTTCATTCCACACATCATTCCACACAGCATAATTTTACATATCATTCTATACATCATTCTACACAACATTCTGCACGTCATTCTACACATTATTCCACACATCATTCTACACATCATTCGACATATTATTCTACTCAACATCATTCTGCACAACATTCTACACATCATTCTACATTTCATTCCACACATCATTCTACACAACATCAATCTACACATCATTCTATACATCATTCTACACATCATTCTACACATCATTCTACACATCATTCTACACATCATTCTATACATCATTCTGCACATCATTCTGCGCATTATTCTACACATCATTCTACGCATCATTCTACATATCATTCTACACATCATTCTGACATCCTTCCAAACCTCATTTTACACATAATTCTAAACAAAATTCTGCACAACATTCTACACATCATTCTATACATCATTCTACACATCATCAATCTACACATCATTCTACACATCAATCGACACAACAACATTCTTCACATCATTCTATACTTCATTCTACACATAATTATACACATCATTCTACACATCATTCTGCACGTCATTCTACACATTATTCCACACGTCATTCTACACATCATTCTACACATCATTCGAAAAATCATTCTACTCAACATCATTCTGCACATCATTCTACATTTCATTCCACACATCATTCTACACAACATCATTCTACACATCATTCTATACATCATTCTAGACATCTTTCTACACATCATTCTACACATCATTCTGCACATCATTCTATGCATCATTCTACGCATCATTCTACACATTTACTACACATCATTCTACACATCATTCGACACATCATTCGATATATCAATCGGCACGTTATTCTACACATCATTCTTCACATCAATCTACACATCATTGTACACATCATTCTGCGCATCATTCTATGCATTATTCGACTCATCTTACAACACATCATTCTTCAAATTATTCTACACACAATTTACACATCATTCTACACATTATTCTGCCCATAATTCTACACATCAATCGGCACAACTTCTTTCTACACATCATTCTACACATCATTCTACACATCATTCTACACATCATTCGACACATCATTCTACACCACATGATTTACACATCATTCCACACATCATTCTACAAGTCATTCTACGCATCATTCTACGCAACATTCTGCACATCATTCTAAACATCTTTCAACACGTCATTCTAAACAACATTCTGCACATCAATCTACACGTCATTATACACATAATACGACACGTTATTCTGCGCATCATTCTATACATTATGCTACACGTCATCATGCTCGTCATTCTACACATTATTCCACACATCATTCTACATATCATTCGAAAAATCATGCTACTCAACAGCATTCTACACATCATTCTATACATCATTCTACACACCATTCTACATTTCGTTCCACACATCATTCCACACAACATATTTCTACACATCATTCTATACATCATTCTACACATCATTCTACACGTCATTCTACACATTATTCCACACGTCATTCTACACATAATTCGACACATCATTGTACTGAACATCATTCTGCACATCATTCTATACATCATTCGACACATCATTCTACATTTCATTCCACACTTCATTCTACACAATATCATTCTACACATCATTCTATGCTTCATTCTACACATCATTCCACACATCTTTCTACGCATCATTCTACACATCATTCCACACATCATTCTACACATCAATCTACACAACTTCATTCTACACATCATTCGATACATCATTCTACACATCATTCTACACATGATTCGACACATCATTCTACACATCATTATATGCATCATTCTACACACCTTTCTACACATCATTCTACACATCATTCTACACATCATTCTGCACATCAATCTGCACATCATTCTACACGTCATTCTACGCATCATTCTGGACATCTTCCCACGCAACATTCTACACATCATTCTGCACATCATTCGACACATCAATCGGCACATCATTCTACACATCAGTCTACACATGAATCTACACATCATTCTACACATCATTCTACACGTCATTCTACACATCATTTAAACATCATTCTACACATCATTCTACGCATCATTCTACGTATCATTCTAACCATCATTCTACACATCTTTCAACACATCATTCTACAAATCATTTTACACATCATTGTACACATCATTCTACACATCATTCTACACCACATGATTTTCACATCATTCTAGACATCATTCTACACATCATTCAACACGTTATTCTACACATCATTTTACTCATTATTTTAACGTCATTTTGCACATCATTCTACACGTCATTTTACACATCATTCTACACATCATTCTGCACAACATCATGCTCACCACATTCCACACATCATTCTATACATCATTCTACACATCATTCTATACATCATTCTACACATCATTCTACACATCATGATTCAACACATCATTTGGCACATCATTCTACACTGCATTCTACACATCATTGAACACATCATTATAGACATCCTTCCAAACCTCATTTTACACATCATTCTAAACAACATTCTGCACAACATTTTACACATCATTCTACACATCATTATACACATCATACTACACTTCAATCTACACATCATTCTACACATCAATCTACACAACAGCATTATACACATCATTCTATACTTCATTCTACACATCATTATACACATCATTCTGCACATCATTATACACATCAATCTACACGACTTCATTCTGCACATCATTCTGTGCATCATTCTACACATCATTATACGCATCATGCTACACATCTTTCTACACATCATTCGACGCATCATTCTACACATCATTCTACACATCATTCTGCACGTCATTCTACACAATATTCCACACATCATTCTACACATCATTCGAAAAATCATTCTAAACAACATTCTGCGCATCATTCTACACATCATTCGACACAGCATTCTACTCAATATCATTCTGCACATCATTCTATACATCATTCTACACATCATTCTACATTTCATTCCACACGTCATTCTGCTCAACATCATTCTACACATCTTTCTGCAGTCATTCTGCACATTATTCCACTCATCATTCTACACATCATTCGACACAGCATTCTACTCAACATCATTCTGCACATCATTCTATCCATCATTCTACACAACATTCCACACATCAATCTACGCATCATTCTACACTAAATTCTACACATTATTCTGCGCATCATTATAAACATCATTCTACACGTGATTCTGCACGTCATTTTACACATTATTCCACACATCATTCCACACATCATTCGGAAAATCATTCTACTCAACAGCATTCTAAACACCATTCTATTTATCATTCTACACACCATTCTATATTTCATTTCACACATCATTCCACACAGCATAATTCTACACATCATTCTATACATCATTCTACACATCATTCTGCACGTCATTCTACACATTATTCCACACATAATTGTACACATCATTCGACATATCAAACTACTCAACATAATTCTGCACATCATTCTACACATCATTCTACACATCATTCTACATTTCATTCCGCACATCATTCCACACAACATCATTCTACACATCATTCTATACATCATTCTACACATCATTCTACACATCATTCTACACACCATTCTATACATCATTCTACACATCATTCTGCGCATTGTTCTACGCATCATTCTACACGTCATTCTACACATCATTCGACACATCATTCTGACATCCTTCCAAACCTCATTTTACACATCATTCTAAACAACATTCTACACAACATGCTACACATCATTCTATACATCATTCTACACATCATCAGTCTACACATCATTCTACACATCAATCGACACACGCAACATTCTACACATCATTCTATTCTTCATTCTACACATCATTCTGCGCGGCATTCTACACATTATTCCACACGTCATTCTACACATCATTCTACACATCATTCGAAAAATCATTCTACTCAACATCATTCTGCACATCATTCTACATTTCATTCCACACATCATTCTACACAACATAATTCCACACATCATTCTATACATCATTCTACACATCATTCTACACATCATTCTGCACATCATTCTATGCATCATTCTACACAGCATTCTACACATCATACTACACATCAATCTGCACATCATTCTGCACATCATTATACACATCTTTCTATGCATCATTCTACACATCCTTCTACACATCATTCAACACATCATTCTACACATCATTCGACACATCAATCTGCACATCATTCTACACATCATTCAACACATCATTCTACACATCATTCGACACATCAATCTGCACATCATTCTACACATCATTCTACACATCATTCTACGCATCATTCTACACCTCTTTCTACACATCATTCTACACATCATTCTACACATCATTCGACACATCAATCTGCACATCATTCTACACATCATTCTACACGTCATTTTACGAATCATTCTACACATCATTCTACACATCAATCTACACATCATACTACACATCATTCTACACATCATTCTACACATCATTCTGCACAACAATCTGCACATTATTCTACACATCATTCTACGCATCATTCTACACGTCATTCTACACGTCATTCTACACATCATTCTACACATCATTTTACGTGTCATTCTGCACATCATTCTACACATCTTTCAACAATCATTCTACAACTCATTCTGCACATAATTCTACGTATTATTCTAGACATCATTTTACACATCATTCTACACATCATTCTTCACATCATTCTATGCATCATTCTACGCATCATTCTATTCATCATTCTACACATCATTCTACACATCATTCTACACATCTTTCTACACATCATTCCACAAATCATTCTACACATCATTCTGCACATCATTCTACACATCATTCTACTCATCAATCTGCACATCATTCTACACATCATTCTGCACATCATTCTACACATCTTTCAACACATCTTTCTTCAAATTATTCTACACATCATTCTACACATCATTCTACACATCAATCTACACATCTTTCTACACATCATTCTACACATCATTCCACACATCATTCTACACATCATTCCACACATCATTCTACTCAACAATCTGCACATCATTCTACACCACATGATTTTCACATCATTCTACAAATCATTCTACACATCATTCTACGAATCATTCGAACATCTTTCAACACATCAATCTGCACATCATTGTACACGTCAATCTACACATAATTCTACACATCAATCTGCACATCATTCTGCACATCATTCTACACATCTTTCTACGCATCATTCTACACGTCCTTCTACACATCATTCAACACATCATTCTACACATCATTCGACACATCAATCTGCATATCATTCTACACATCATTCTAGACATCATTCTACGCATCATTCTACACCTCTTTCTACACATCATTCTACGCATTATTCTACACAACTTTCTACACATCATTCGACACATCAATTTGCACATCATTCTACACATCATTCTACACATCATTCTATGAATCATTCTACACATCCTTCTACACATCAATCTACACATCATTCTACACATCATTCTACACATCTTTCTACACATCATTCCACTCATCTTTCTACACATCATTCTGCACATCATTCTACACATCATTCGACTCATCAATCTGCACATCATTCTACACATCATTCTACACATCATTCTACACATCTTTCAACACATCTTTCTTCAAATTATTCTACACATCATTCTGCACATCATTCTACACATCAATCTACACATCTTTCTACACATCATTCTACACATCATTCTACACATCATTCTACACATCATTCTACACATTATTCTACTCAACAATCTGCACATCATTCTACACCACATGATTTAAACATCATTCTACAAACCATTCTACACATCATTCTACGCATAAATCGACACATCTTTCAACACATCATTCTACCCATCATTCTACACATCATTCTACACATCATTCTACGCATCTATCTACACGTAATTCTACACATCATTCGACACATCATTCGACACATCAATCTGCACATCATTGTACACGTCATTCTACACATCATTCTACACATCATGCTACACTTCATTCTATACATCAATCTACACAACTTCATTCTACACATCATTCTACTCATCATTGTACACATCATTCTACACATCATTCTGCGGCACATTATTTACACTTAATTCTACACATCATTCTACACATCATTCTACGCATCATTCTACGCAACATTCTACACATCATTCTAAACATCTTTCAACACATCATTCTACACAACATTCTGCACATCAATCTACACATCTTTCTACACATCATTCTACACATCATTCGACACATCATTCGACACATCAATCCGCACATCATTCTACACATCATTCTACACATCATTCTACACATCATTCTACACTTCATTCTACGCATCATTCTACACATCATTCTACACATCATTCTACACATCATTCTACACGTCATTCTACACATCATTCTATGCATCATTCTACACATCTTTCTACACATCATTCTACGCATCATTCTACACATCTTTCTACACATCATTCTACACATCATTCTACACATCATTCTACACATCATTCTACACATCATTCTACACATCATTCTACTGAACAATCTGCACATCATTCTGCACCACATGATTTACACATCATTCTACAAATCAGTCTACACATCATTCTACGCATCATTCGACACATCTTTCAACACATCATTCTACACATCATTCTACACATCATTCTGCACATCATTCTACGCATCAATCTACACATAATTCTACACATCATTCGACACATCATTCGTCACATCAATCTGCACATCATTCTACACATCATTCTACACGTCATTCTACGCATCATTCTACACATCATTCTACGCATCATTATACACATCTTTCGACACGTCATTCTACACATCATTCTACACATCATTCGACACATCAATCCGCACATCATTCTACACATCATTCTATACATCATTCTACGCATCATTCTACACATCTTTCTACACATCATTCTACGCATCATTCTGCACATCTTTCTACACATCATTCCACGCATCATTCTGCACGTCTTTCTACACATCATTCTACACAACATTCTACACATCATTCTACACATCATTCTACACATCATTCTACACATCACTCTACACATCATTCTGCACATCAATCTGCACATTATTCTACACATCATTCTACACATCATTCTACGCATCATGCTATACATCATTTTACACTTCATTCTACACATCATTCTACACATCTTTCTACACATCATTCTACAATCATTCTTCACCTCATTCTACACATCATTCTACACATCATTCTACTCATCATTCTGCACATCATTATACACATCATTCTACACATCATTCTACACATCTTTCAACACATCATTCTTCAAATCATTCTGCACATAATTCTACACATCATTCTACACCACATGATTTACACATCATTCTAGACATCATTCTACACATCATTCAACACATTATTCGGCACATCATTCTACACATCATTCTACACATCATTCTACGCATCATTCTACGCATCATGCTATACATCATTCTACACTTCATTCTACACATCATTCTACACATCTTTCTACACATCATTCTACAATCATTCTTCACCTCATTCTACACATCATTCTACACATCATTCTACTCATCATTCTGCACATCATTATACACATCATTCTACACATCATTCTACACATCTTTCAACACATCATTCTTCAAATTATTCTACACATTATTCTACACATCATTCTACACATCAATCTACACAACTTTCTACACATCATTCTACACATCATTCTACACATCATTCTACACATCATTCTACACATCATTCTACTCAACAATCTGCACATCATTCTACACCACATGATTTACACATCATTCTACAAATAATTCTACACATCATTCTAAGCATCATTCGACAAATCTTTCAACACATCATTCTACCCATCATTCTACACATCATTCTACACGTCATTCTACGCATCAATCGACACATAATTCTACACATCATTCGACACATCAATCTGCACATCATTCTACACATCATTCTACACATCATTCTACGCATGATTCTACACATCTTTCTACACATCATTCTATGCATCATTCTACACATCTTTCTACACATCATTCTACACATCATTCTACACATCATTCGACACATCAATCTGCACGTCATTCTACACATCATTCTACACATCATTCTACGCATCATTCTACACATCATTCTACATTTCATTCCACACTTCATTCTACACAACATCATTCTACACATCATTCTATACTTCATTCTACACTTCATTCTATACATCATTCTACGCATCATTCGACACATCTTTCTACACATCATTCTGCACATCTTTCTACACATCATTCCACCCATCATTCTGCACCTCTTTCTACACATCATTCTACACAACTTTCTACACATCATTCTACACATCATTCTACACATCATTCGACACATCAATCTGCACATCATACTACACATCATTCTACACATCATTCTACACATCATTCTACACATCATTCTACACATCACTCTACACATCATTCTGCACATCAATCTGCACATTATTCTACACATCATTCTACACATCATTCTACACATCATTCTACACATCATTCTACGTATCATTCTACACATCATTCTACACATCTTTCAACACATCATTCTACAAATCATTCTGCACATAATTCTACACATCATTCTACACCACATGATTTACACATCATTCTAGACATCATTCTACACATCATTCAACACATTATTCGGCACATCATTCTACACATCATTCTACACATCATTCTACGCATCATTCTACGCATCATTCTATACATCATTCTACACTTCATTCTACACATCATTCTACACATCTTTCTACACATCATTCGACACATCATTCTACACCTCATTCTACACATCATTCTACACATCATTCTACTCATCAATCTGCACATCATTATACACATCATTCTACACATCAGTCCACACATCTTTCAACACATCATTCTTCAAATTATTCTACACATCATTCTACACATCATTCTACACATCAATCTACACAATTTTCTACACATCATTCTACACATCATTCTACACATCATTCTACACATCATTCTACACGTCATTCTACACATCATTCTACTCAAAACTCTGCACCTCATTATACACCATGTGATTTACACATCATTCTACAAATAATTCTACACATCATTCTACGCATCATTCGACAAATCTTTCAACACATCATTCTACCCGTCATTCTACACATCATTCTACACATCATTCTACGCATCAATCTACACATAATTCTACACATCATTCGACACATCATTCGACACATCAATCTGCACATCAATCTGCACATCATTCTACACATCATTCTACGCATCATTCTACACATCTTTCTACACATCATTCTATGCATCATTCTACACATCTTTCTACACATCATTCTACACATCATTCTACACATCATTCGACACATCAATCTGCACATCATTCTACACATCATTCTACACTTCATTCTACGCATCATTCTACACATCATTCTACATTTCATTCCACACTTCATTCTACACAACATCATTCTACACATCATTCCATACTTCATTCTACACATCATTCCACACATCTTTCTACGCATCATTCTACACATCATTCCACACATCATTCCACACATCATTCTACACATCATTCTACACACCATTCTACAAATCAATCTACACAACTTCATTCTACACATCTTTCGATACATCATTCTACACATCATTCTACACATGATTCGACACATCATTCGACACATCATTCTATGCATCATTCTACACACCTTTCTACACATCATTCTACACATCATTCAACACATCATTCTGCACATCAATCTGCACATCATTCTACACATCATTCTACGCATCATTCTGGACCTCTCTCTCCGCATCATTCTACACATAATTCTGCACATCATTCGACACATCAATCTGCACATCATTCTACACATCATTCTACACATCATTCTACACATCATTCTACACATCAATCTACACAACCTCATTCTACACTCATTCCATACATCATTCTACACATCATTATACGCATCATACTACACATCTTTCTACACATTATTCTACACATCATTCTACACATCATTGAACATCATTTTACACATCATTCTACACATCATTCTACGCAACATTCTACGTATCATTCTAACCATCATTCAACACATCTTTCAACACATCATTCTACAAATCATTCTACACATCATTCTACACATCATTCTACACATCATTCTACACCACATGATTTTCACATCATTCTAGACATCATTCTACACATCATTCAACGCGTTATTCTACACATCATTTTACTCATCATTTTACACATCATTCTACGCAACATTCTACGTATCATACTAACCATCATTCGACACATCTTTCAACACATCATTCAACAAATCATTCTACACATCATTCTACGCATCATTCGACAAATCTTTCAACACATCATTCTACCCATCATTCTACACATCATTCTACACATCATTCTACGCATCAATCTACACATAATTCTACACATCATTCTAGACATCATTCTAGACATCATTCTACACATCATTCAACACGTTATTCTACACGTCATTTTACTCATCATTTTAACGTCATTCTACACATCATTCTACACTTCATTTTACACATCATTCTACACATCTTTCTGCACAACATCATGCTGCACCACATTCTACACATCATTCTATACATCATTCTGCACATCATTCTACACATCATTCTACACATCATTCTACACATCATGATTCAACACATCATTTGGCACATCATTCTACACAGCATTCTACATCATTGAACACATCATTATAGACATCCTTCCAAACCTCATTTTACACATCATTCTAAACAACATACTGCACAACATTCTACACGTCATTCTACACATCATTATACACATCATACTACACGTCAATCTACACATCATTCTACACATCAATCTACACAACAGCATTCTACACATCATTCTATACTTCATTCTACACATCATTATACACATCATTCTGCACATCATTATACACATCAATCTACACGACTTCATTCTGCACATCATTCTGTGCATCATTCTACACATCATTATACGCATCATGCTATACATCTTTCTACACATCATTCTACGCATCATTCTACACATCATTCTACACATCATTCTGCACGCCATTCTACACATTATTCCACACATCATTCTACACATCATTCGAAAAATCATTCTACTCAACAACATTCTGCGCATCATTCTGCACATCATTCGACACAGCATTCTACTCAATATCATTCTGCACATTATTCTATCCATCATTCTACACAACATTCCACACATCAATCTACGCATCATTCTACACATAATTCTACACATTATTCTGCGCATCATTCTATACATCATTCTACACGTCATTCTGCACGTCATTCTACACATTATTCCACACATCATTCCACGCATCATTCGGAAAAACATTCTACTCAACAGCATTCTACACATCATTCTATATATCATTCTACACACCATTCTACATTTCATTCCACACATCATTCCACACAGCATAATTCTACACATCATTCTATACATCATTCTACACATCATTCTGCACGTCATTCTACACATTATTCCACACCTCATTCTACACATCATTCGACATATCATTCTTATCAACATCATTCTGCACATCATTCTACACATCATTCTACACATCATTCTACATTTCATTCCGCACATCATTCCACACAACATCATTCTACACATCATTCTATACATCATTCTACACATCATTCTACACATCATTCTACACATCATTCTACACATCATTCTATACATCATTCTACACATCATTCTGCGCATTATTCTACGCATCATTCTTCATGTCATTCTACACATCATTCTACACATCATTCTGACATCCTTCCAAACCTCATTTTACACATCATTCTAAACAACATTCTACAGAACATTCTACACATCATTCTATATATCATTCTAGACTTCATCAATCTACACATCATTCTACACATCATTCGAAACAACAACATTCTACACATCATTCTATACAACATTCTACACATCATTATACACATCATTCTACGCATCATTCTGCACGGCATTCTACACATTATTCACACGTCATTCTACACATCATGCTACACATCATTCGGAAAATCATTCTACTCAACATCATTCTGCACATCATTCTACATTTCATTCCACACATCATTCTACACAACATCATTCTACACATCATTCTATACATCATTCTACACATCTTTCTACACATCATTCTACACATCATTCTGCGCATCATTCTATGCAACATTCTACACATCATTCTACACATCATTCTGCACATCAATCTGCACATCATTCTGCACATCATTCTACACATCTTTCTACGCATCATTCTACACATCTTTCTACACATCATTCAACACTTCATTCTACACATCATTCGACACATCAATCTGCACATCATTCTACACATCATTCTACACATCATTCTACGCATCATTCTACACCTCTTTCTACACATCATTCTACGCATCATTCTACACAACTTTCTACACATCATTCTACACATCATTCTACACATCAATCTGCACTTCATTCTGCACATCATTCTACACATCTTTCTTCGCATCATTCTACACATCTTTCTACACATCATTCAACACATCATTCTACACATCATTCTGCACATCATTCTACGCATCATTCTACACGTCATTCTACACGTCATTCTACGCATCATTCTATTCATCATTCTACACATAATTCTACACATAATTCTACACATATTTCTACACATCATTCCACACATCATTCTACACATCATTCTACACATCATTCTACATTTCATTCCACACTTCATTCTACACAACATCATTCTACACATCATTCTATACTTCATTCTACACTTCAATCTATACATCATTCTACGCATCATTCGACACATCTTTCTACACATCATTCTGCACATCTTTCTACACATCATTCCACGCATCATTCTGCACCTCTTTCTACACATCATTCTACACAACTTTCTACACATCATTCTACACATCATTCTACACATCATTCGACACATCAATCTGC
This sequence comes from Pristiophorus japonicus, assembly GCF_044704955.1. Taxonomy (NCBI): domain Eukaryota; kingdom Metazoa; phylum Chordata; class Chondrichthyes; family Pristiophoridae; genus Pristiophorus; species Pristiophorus japonicus. The sequence goes on from NW_027252668.1 coordinate 18,896,372, forward strand.
ACATCATACTACACATCATTCTACACATCATTCTACACATCATTCTACACATCATTCTACACATCACTCTACACATCATTCTGCACATCAATCTGCACATTATTCTACACATCATTCTACACATCATTCTACACATCATTCTACACATCATTCTACGTATCATTCTACACATCATTCTACACATCTTTCAACACATCATTCTACAAATCATTCTGCACATTATTCTACACATCATTCTACACCACATGATTTACACATCATTCTAGACATCATTCTACACATCATTCAACACATTATTCGGCACATCATTCTACACATCATTCTACACATCATTCTACGCATCATTCTACGCATCATTCTATACATCATTCTACACTTCATTCTACACATCATTCTACACATCTTTCTACACATCATTCGACACATCATTCTACACCTCATTCTACACATCATTCTACACATCATTCTACTCATCAATCTGCACATCATTATACACATCATTCTACACATCAGTCCACACATCTTTCAACACATCATTCTTCAAATTATTCTACACATCATTCTACACATCATTCTACACATCAATCTACACAATTTTCTACACATCATTCTACACATCATTCTACACATCATTCTACACATCATTCTACACGTCATTCTACACATCATTCTACTCAAAACTCTGCACCTCATTATACACCATGTGATTTACACATCATTCTACAAATAATTCTACACATCATTCTACGCATCATTCGTCAAATCTTTCAACACATCATTCTACCCATCATTCTACACATCATTCTACACATCATTCTACGCATCAATCTACACATAATTCTACACATCATTCGACACATCATTCGACACATCAATCTGCACATCAATCTGCACATCATTCTACACATCATTCTACGCATCATTCTACACATCTTTCTACACATCATTCTATGCATCATTCTACACATCTTTCTACACATCATTCTACACATCATTCTACACATCATTCGACACATCAATCTGCACATCATTCTACACATCATTCTACACTTCATTCTACGCATCATTCTACACATCATTCTACATTTCATTCCACACTTCATTCTACACAACATCATTCTACACATCATTCCATACTTCATTCTACACATCATTCCACACATCTTTCTACGCATCATTCTACACATCATTCCACACATCATTCCACACATCATTCTACACATCATTCTACACACCATTCTACAAATCAATCTACACAACTTCATTCTACACATCTTTCGATACATCATTCTACACATCATTCTACACATGATTCGACACATCATTCGACACATCATTCTATGCATCATTCTACACACCTTTCTACACATCATTCTACACATCATTCAACACATCATTCTGCACATCAATCTGCACATCATTCTACACATCATTCTACGCATCATTCTGGACCTCTCTCTCCGCATCATTCTACACATAATTCTGCACATCATTCGACACATCAATCTGCACATCATTCTACACATCATTCTACACATCATTCTACACATCATTCTACACATCAATCTACACAACCTCATTCTACACTCATTCCATACATCATTCTACACATCATTATACGCATCATACTACACATCTTTCTACACATTATTCTACACATCATTCTACACATCATTGAACATCATTTTACACATCATTCTACACATCATTCTACGCAACATTCTACGTATCATTCTAACCATCATTCAACACATCTTTCAACACATCATTCTACAAATCATTCTACACATCATTCTACACATCATTCTACACATCATTCTACACCACATGATTTTCACATCATTCTAGACATCATTCTACACATCATTCAACGCGTTATTCTACACATCATTTTACTCATCATTTTACACATCATTCTACGCAACATTCTACGTATCATACTAACCATCATTCGACACATCTTTCAACACATCATTCAACAAATCATTCTACACATCATTCTACGCATCATTCGACAAATCTTTCAACACATCATTCTACCCATCATTCTACACATCATTCTACACATCATTCTACGCATCAATCTACACATAATTCTACACATCATTCTAGACATCATTCTAGACATCATTCTACACATCATTCAACACGTTATTCTACACGTCATTTTACTCATCATTTTAACGTCATTCTACACATCATTCTACACTTCATTTTACACATCATTCTACACATCTTTCTGCACAACATCATGCTGCACCACATTCTACACATCATTCTATACATCATTCTGCACATCATTCTACACATCATTCTACACATAATTCTACACATTATTCTGCGCATCATTCTATACATCATTCTACACGTCATTCTGCACGTCATTCTACACATTATTCCACACATCATTCCACGCATCATTCGGAAAAACTTTCTACTCAACAGCATTCTACACATCATTCTATATATCATTCTACACACCATTCTACATTTCATTCCACACATCATTCCACACAGCATAATTCTACACATCATTCTATACATCATTCTACACAAAATTCTGCACGTCATTCTACACATTATTCCACACCTCATTCTACACATCATTCGACATATCATTCTACTCAACATCATTCTGCACATCATTCTACACATCATTCTACACATCATTCTACATTTCATTCCGCACATCATTCCACACAACATCGTTCTACACATCATTCTATACATCATTCTACACATCATTCTACACATCATTCTACACATCATTCTACACATCATTCTATACATCATTCTACACATCATTCTGCGCATTATTCTACGCATCATTCTTCATGTCATTCTACACATCATTCTACACATCATTCTGACATCCTTCCAAACCTCATTTTACACATCATTCTAAACAACATTCTACAGAACATTCTACACATCATTCTATATATCATTCTAGACTTCATCAATCTACACATCATTCTACACATCATTCGAAACAACAACATTCTACACATCATTCTATACAACATTCTACACATCATTATACACATCATTCTACGCATCATTCTGCACGGCATTCTACACATTATTCACACGTCATTCTACACATCATGCTACACATCATTCGGAAAATCATTCTACTCAACATCATTCTGCACATCATTCTACATTTCATTCCACACATCATTCTACACAACATCATTCTACACATCATTCTATACATCATTCTACACATCTTTCTACACATCATTCTACACATCATTCTGCGCATCATTCTATGCATCATTCTACACATCACTCTACACATCATTCTGCACATCAATCTGCACATCATTCTGCACATCATTCTACACATCTTTCTACGCATCATTCTACACATCTTTCTACACATCATTCAACACTTCATTCTACACATCATTCGACACATCAATCTGCACATCATTCTACACATCATTCTACACATCATTCTACGCATCATTCTACACCTCTTTCTACACATCATTCTACGCATCATTCTACACAACTTTCTACACATCATTCTACACATCATTCTACACATCAATCTGCACTTCATTCTGCACATCATTCTACACATCTTTCTTCGCATCATTCTACACATCTTTCTACACATCATTCAACACATCATACTACACATCATTCTGCACATCATTCTACGCATCATTCTACACGTCATTCTACACGTCATTCTACGCATCATTCTATTCATCATTCTACACATAATTCTACACATAATTCTACACATATTTCTACACATCATTCCACACATCATTCTACACATCATTCTACACATCATTCTACACATCATTCTACTCATCAATCTGCACATCATTCTACACATCATTCTACACATCATTCTACACATCTTTCAACACATCTTTCTTCAAATTATTCTACACATCATTCTACACATCATTCTACACATCAATCTGCACATCGTTCTACACATCATTCTACACATCATTCTACACATCATTCTACATATCATTCTTCACATCATTCTACTCAACAACCTGCACATCATTCTACACCACATGATTTACACATCATTCTACAAGTCATTCTGCACATCATTCTACGCATCAATCGACACATCTTTCAACACATCATTTTACCCATCATTCTACACATCATTCTACACATCATTCAACACGTTATTCGGCACATCATTCGACACATCATTCTACACATCATTCTACGCATCATTCTACGCATCATTCTATACATCATTCTACACTTCATTCTACACATCATTCTACACATCTTTCTACACATAATTCTACACATCATTCTACACATCATTCTACACAAACTTCTACACATCATCCTACTCATCAATCTGCACATCATTCTACACATCATTCTACACATCATTCTACACATCTTTCAACACATCATTCTTCAAATTATTCTACACATCATTCTACACAGCATTCTACACATCATTCTACACATCATTCGACACATCATTCTAGACCTCATTCTACACATCATTCAACACGTTATTCGGCACATCATTCTACGCATCATTCTACGCATCATTCTATACATCATTCTACGCATCATTCTACGCATCATTCTATACATCATTCTACACTTCATTCTACACATCATTCTACACATCTTTCTACACATCATTCTACACATCATTCTTCAAATTATTCAACAGATCATTCTACACATCATAATACACATCAATCTACACATCATTCTGCAGATCATTCTACACATCTTTCTACACATCATTCTACACATCATTCTACACATCATTCTACACATCATTCTACTCATCAATCAGCACGTCATTCTACACATCATTCTACATATCATTCTACATATCTTTCAACACATCATTCTTCAAATTATTCTACACATCATTCTACACATCATTCTACACATCATTCTACACATCTTTCTGCACATCATTCTAGACATCATTCTACACATCATTCTACGCATCATTCTACACATCATTCTACTCAACAATCTGTACATCATTCTACACCACATGATTTACACATCATTCTACACCTCATTCTACACATCATTCAACACATTATTCTGCACATCATTCTACACATCATTCTACACATCATTCTACGCATCATTCTACGCATCATTCTACAAATCATTCTACGCATCATTCTACGCATCATTCTACACATCTTTCTACACATCATTCCATGCTTCATTCAACACATCTTTCTACACATCATTCTGCACATAATTCTACACATCATTCGACACATCAATCTGTACATCATTCTACACGTCATTCTACACATCATTCTACGCATCATTATACACATCATTCTACGCATCATTCTACTCAACATTCTACACATCATTCAACACATCTTTCTACACATCATTCTACACATCATCCTACACATCTTTCGACACATCAATCTGCACATCATTCTACACATCATTCTACAAATCATTCCGCGCATCATTCTACACATCATTCCACACATCAATCTACACATCATTCTACACATCATTCTGCAAATCATTCCACACATCATTCTACACATCATTCTATGCATCATTCTACACATCTTTCTACACATCATTCTGCACATCATTCTGCACATCAATCTGCACATTATTCTACGCATCATTCTAACCATCATTCTAGACATCATTCTACACATCATTCTACACATCATTCTACACATCATTCTACGTATCATTCAACATATCATTCTACACATGTTTCAACACATCATTCTACAAATTATTCTGCACATAATTCTACACATCATTCTACACATCATTCTGCACCACATGATTTACACATCATTCGAGACATCATTCTGCACATCATTCAACACGTTAATCTGCACATCATTCTACACATCATTCTACACATCATTCTACGCTTCATTTTTCGTATCATTCTACGCATCATTCTACTCATCTTTCAACAAATCATTCTTACAAATCTTTCGACACATAATTCTACACATCATTCTGCACATCATTCTACACCACATGATTTATACATCATTCTACACACCATTCTACACATCATTCTACACATCATTCTGCATATCATTTTACACGTCATTCTACACATCATTCTACACATCTTTCTACACATCATTCAACACATCATTCTACACATCATTCGACACATCAATCTGCACATCATTCTACACCTCATGATTTACACATCATTCTAGACATCATTCTACACGTCATTCAACACGTTATTCTGCACATCATTCTACACATCATTCTACACATCATTCTACACCTCATTCTACACATCATTCTACACTTCATTCGACACATCAATCCGCACATCATTCTACACATCATTCTTCACCTCATTCTATGCATCATTCTACACATCATTCTACGCATCATTCTACACATCATTCGACACATCAATCTGCACATCATTCTACACATCATTCTACACATTATTCTACGCATCATTCTACACATCATTCTACACGTCATTCTACACATCATTCTGCACATCAATCTGCACATTATTCCACACATCATTCTACACATCATTCTACACATCATTCTACACATCATTCTACGTATCATTTTACACATCATTGTACACATTTTTCAACACATCATTCTACAAATCATTCTGCACATAATTCTACACATCATTCTACACCACATGATTTACACATCATTCTAGACATCATTCTACACATCGTTCAACACGTTAATCGGCACATCATTCAAACATCATTATACACTTCATTCTACGCATCATTCTACGCATCATTCTACAAATCATTCTACACATCATTCTACACATCATTCTACACATCAATCTACACATCATTCTACACATCATTCTACACGTTATTCTACACAGCATTTTACACATCATTCTGCACATCAATTTGCACGTTATTCTGCACATCATTCTACACATCATTCTACACATCATTCTACACATCTTTCAACACATCATTCTACAAATCATTCTGCACATAATTCTACACATCATTCTACACTACATGATTCACACATCATTCCAGACATCATTCTATACATCATTCAATACATTATTCTGCACATCATTCTACACATCATTCTACACATCATTCTACACATCATTCTACACCACATGATATACACATCATTCTAGACATCATTCTACACCTCATTCAACACATTATTCAACACATCATTCTACACAGCATTCTACACTTCAGTCTACGCATCATTCTACGCATCATTCTATACATCATTCTACACATCATTCTACACATCATTCTACACATCTTTCTACACATCATTCTACACATCATTCTACACATCATTCTACACATCATTCTACTCATCAATCTGCACGTCATTCTACACATCATTCTACACATCAATCTACACATCTTTCTGCACATCATTCTAGACATCATTCTACACATCATTCTACGCATCATTCTACACATCATTCTACTCAACAATCTGCACATCATTCTACACCACATGATTTACACATCATTCTACACATCATTCTACACATCATTCAACACATTATTCTGCACATCATTCTACACATCATTCTACACATCATTCTACGCATCATTCTACAAATCATTCTGCACATCATTCTACGCATCATTCGACACATCTTTCAACACATCATTCTACACATCATTCTACACATCATTCTACACATCATTCTACGCATCAATCTACACATAATTCTACACATCATTCGACACATCCTTCGACACATCAATCTGCACATCATTCTACACATCATTCTACACGTCATTCTACGCATCATTCTACACATCTTTCTACACATCAATCTACGCATCATTCTACACAACTTTCTGCACATCATTCTTCACATCATTCTACACATCATTCGACACATCAATCCGCACATCATTCTACACATCATTCTTCACGTCATTCTACGCATCATTCTACACAACTTTCTACACATCATTCTACGCATCATTCTACACATCTTTCTACACGTTATTCTACGCATCATTCTGCACCTCTTTCTACACATCATTCTACGCATCATTCTACACAACTTTCTACACATCATTCTACACATTATTCTACACATCATTCGACACATCAATCTGCACATCATTCTACACATCATTCTACACATCATTCTACGCATCATTCTACACATCATTCTACACACCAATATACACATCATTCTACACATCATTCTACACGTCATTCTGCACATCAATCTGCACATTATTCTACACATCATTCTACACATCATTCTACACATCATTCTACATATCATTCTACGCATCATTCTCCGTATCATTCCACACATCATTCTACACATCATTCAACACGTCATTCTACAAATCATTCTGCACATAATTCTACACATCATTCTACACCACATGATTTACACATCATTCTAGACATCATTCTACACATCATTCAACACGTTATTCTGCACATCATTCTACACATCATTCTACACATCATTCTACGCATCATTCTACGCATCATTCTATTCATCATTCTATACATCAATCTACACATCATTCCACACATCTTTCTACACATCATTCTACACATCATTCTACACATCATTCAACACATCATTCTACACATCATTCTACTCATCAATCTGCACATCATTCTACACATCATTCTACATATCATTCTACACATCTTTCAACACATCATTCTTCAAATTATTCTACACATCATTCTACGAATCATTCTACACGTCAATCTACACATCTTTCTACACGTCGTTCTACACATCATTCTACACATCATTCTACACGTTATTCTATACATCATTCTACACATCATTCTACTCAACAATCTGCACATCATTCTACACCACATGATTTACACATCCTTCAACAAATCATTCTACACATAATTCTACGCATCATTCGACACATCTTTCAACACATCATTCTACCCATCATTCTACACATCATTCTACACGTCATTCTATGCATCAATCTTCACATAATTCTACACATCATTCGACACATCATTCGACACATCAATCTGCAGATCATTCTACACATCATTCTACACGTCATTCTACGCATCATTCTACACATCTTTCTACACATCATTCTACGCATCATTCTACACATCTTTCTACACATCATTCTACACATCATTCTACACATCATTCGACACATCAATCTGCACATCATTCTACACATTATTCTACACATCATTCTACGCATCATTCTACACTTCATTCTACGCATCATTCTACTCAGCATTCTGCACATCATTCTACACATCTTTCTACATATCATTCTACACATCATCCTGCACATCTTTCGACACATCAATCTGCACATCATTCTACACATCTTTCTACATATCATTCTACACATCATCCTGCACATCTTTCGACACATCAATCTGCACATCATTCTACACATCATTCTACAAATCATTCTACACGTCAATCTACACATCATTCTACACATCATTCTACAAATCATTCCACACATCATTCTACACATCATTCTACGCAACATTCTACACATAGTTCTACACATCATTCTACACATCATTCTACACATCATTCTACACATCATTCTGCACATCAATCGGCACATTATTCTACACATTTTCGACACATCATTCTAGACATCATTCTAGACATCATTCTACACATTATTCTACACATCATTCTACGTATCATTCAACATATCATTCTAGACATCTTTCAACACATCATTCTTCAAATTATACTGCACATCATTCTACACATCATTCTACACATCATTCTACGCATCATTCTTCCTATCATTCTACGCATCATTCTACACATCTTTCAACAAATCATTCTACAAATCATTCGACACATACTTCTACACATCATTCTGCACATCATTCTACACCACATGATTTACACATCATTCTACACATCATTCTATACATCAATCTACATATCATTCTGCAAATCATTTTGCACATCTTTCAACTCATCATTCCACACATCATTCTACGATTCATTCTACACATCATTCTACACATCATTCAACACAACATTATACACATCATTCGACACATCAATCTGCACATCATTCTACACTTCATTCTACACATCACTCTACGCATCATTCTATACATCTTTCTACACATCATTCTACGCATCATTCTACACAACATTCTACACATCACTCTACACATCATTGTACACCTCATTCACACATCAATCTGCACATCATTCTACACATCATTCTACACGTCATTCTACGCATCATTCTACACATCATTCTACTCATCAATCTGCACATCATTCTACACATCATTCTACACATCATTCTACACGTCATTCTGCACATCAATCTGCACATTATTCTACACATCATTCTACACATCATTCAACACATCATTCTACATGTCATTCTACAAATCATTCTACACATCATTCTCCGTATCATTCTACACATCATTCTACACATCTTTCAACACATCATTCTACAAATCATTCTGCTCATATTTCTACACATCAGTCTACACATTATTCTACACCACATGATTTACACATCATTCTAGACATCATTCTACACATCATTCAACACGTTATTCTGCACATCATTCCACACATCATTCTACACATCATTCTACACATCTTTCAACACATCATTCTTCAAATGATTCTACACATCATTCTACAAATCATTCTACACACCATTATACACTTCATTCTACACGTCATTCTACACATCATTCGACTCAACAATCTGCATATCATTCTACACCACATGATTTACACATCATTCTACACATCATTCTACACGTCATTCTACACATCATTCTGCACATCATTTTACACATCATTCTACACGTCATTCTACGCATCATTCGACACATCTTTCAACACATCATTCTACCCATCATTGTACACATCATTCTACACAACATTCTAAGCATCATTCTATACATCTTTCTACACATCATTCTGCGCATCATTCTACATCTTTCAACACATCATTCTTCAAATTATTCGACACATCATTCTACACATCATTCTACACATCAATCTACACAACTTAATTCTACACATCATTCTACTCATCATTCTACACATCATTCTACGCATCATTCTACGTATCATTCTACACATCATTCTACACATCTTTCAACACATCATTCTACAAATCATTCTGCACATCATTCTACACATCATTCTACACATCATTCTGCACCACATCATTTACACATCATTCTACACATTATTCTGCGCATCATTAAATACATCATTCTACACAACGTCATTCTACACATCAGTCTACACATCATTCTACGCAAATTCTACTCAACATTCTACACATCATTCTACACATCTTTATACACATCATTCTACGCACCATTCTACACATCTTTCTACACATCATTCTACACATCATTCTACACATCATTCTGCACATCAATCTGCACATCATTCTATACATCATTCTACACATCATTCTAGACATCATTCTACACGTCATTCTACACATCATTGTACACATCATTCTACGTATCATTCAAGATATCATTCTACACATCTTTCAACACATCATTCTACATATCATTCTGGACGTAATTCTACACATCATTCTACACATCATTCTGCACCACATGATTTACACATCATTCGAGACATCATTCTACACATCATTCAACACATTATTCTGCACATCATTCAACGCATCATTCTACACATCTTTCAACACATCATTATTCAAATTATTCTACACATCATTCTGCACATCATTCTACACATCAATCTTCGCATCATTCTTCCGATCATTCTTCGCATCATTCTACACATCTTTCACGAAATCATTCTACAAATCATTCGACACATTATTCTACACATCATTCTGCACATCATTCTACACCACATGATTTGCACATCATCCTACACATCAATCTACACATCATTCTACACATCATACTACACATAATTCATTCTAAACATCATTCCACACATCATTCTACACATCATTCTACATGTCATTCTACACATCATTCTACGCATTATTAAGCAAATCAACTACACATCATTCTACACATCATTCGATACATCATTCCACACATCATTCTACACATCTTTATACACATCATTATACTCATCATTCTACACATCATTCCTTCTGTACAGCATTCTACACATCATTCTACACATCATTCTACATATCAATCGAGACATCAATCTACACATCATTCATTCTAGATCTCATTCTATACATCATTCTATGCATCATTCTATGAATCATTCTACACATCATTCTGCACATCTTTCATGCGGCACGTAATTCTACACATCATTCTACACATTATTCTACACAACATTCTAATCATCATTCTACACATCATTCATTGCACACACCATTATAAACATCATTCCACACATCATTCTGCACATCATTCTACACATCATGCTGCTCATACTTCTGCAGGCCATTCGACACAGCATTCTGCATATCATTCATTCAACACATCATTCTACACATCATTCTACACATCATTCATTCTACACATCAGGCTACACATAATTCCAGACATCATTCTACACATCATTATATTTATCATTCTCCACATCAGTCTCCGCATCATTCTGCACATCAATCTACACGTCATTCCACACATCATTCATTCTACACATCGTTCTACACATCATTCTACACATCACTATAGACATCATTCTACACATAATTGATTCTCAACATCATTCAACACATCATTCTATAGATCTTTCTACACATCAATCTACACATCATTCTACACATCAATCATTCTACACATCATTCTACACGTCATTCTACACATCATCATTCTGCACATTATTGTACACATCAATGTACACATCATTCTTCCTACACAAAAATCTGTTCTGCATTCTACACATCATTCGACACATCAGTCATTCTACACATCATTCTACGCATCATTCTACACGTCATTATACAGATCATTCCACACATCTTTCTACACATCATTCTGCACATGATTCTACACATAATTCTACACATCATTCTACACATCATTAATTTTACAAATCTTTCGACATATCATTCAACGCATCCTTCTGCACGTCATTCTACACATCATTCTACACATCATTATAATCATTATTCTGCACATCATTCATTCTTCATGTTATTCTGCACATCATTCTGCATATCATTGATTCTACACATCATTCTACTCATCATTCTACACATCATTCTGCACATCATTCTATACATCATTCTACAAATCATTCAATCGACACACCATTCTACATATCATTCTACACATCATTCATCAATTCATTCTGCACATCATGTAATCATCTTTCATTCTGCACATCATTCTACACATCATTCCACACATCACTCCGCACATCATTCACTCTCCACATCATTCTACACATCAATCTACACGTCATTCCACACATCATTCATTCTACGCATCGTTCTGCGCATCATTTTACACGTCATTATACACGTCATTCTAAACACAATTAATTCTTAACATCATTCAACACGTCATTCTATACATCTTTCTACACATCAATCGACACATCATTCTACACATCATTCGACACATCATTCTAAACATCCTTCTACACGTCATTCTACACATCATTCTACGCAACATTCTTTGCAACATTCCACACATCATTCCACACAACTTTCATGCGGCACGTCATTCTACACATCAATCTACACATTATTCGACACATCATTGATTCTGCTCATCATTCTAAACAGAAGGCTAAACATCATTCTACACATCATTATATTCATCATTCTACACATCATTCATTCTACACATTATTCTGCACATCATTATGCACATCATTCTCCACATCATTCTCCGCATCATTCTACACATCAATCTACACGTCATTCCACACATCATTCATTCTACACATCGTTCTACACATCTTTCTACACATCACTATACACATCATTCTGCACATAATTGATTCTTAACATCATTCAACACATCATTCTAAACATCTTTCTACACATCAATCGACACATCATTCTAGACATCATTCGACACATCATTCTAAACATCATTCTACACGTCATTCTACACATCTTTCATGCTGCACGTCATTCTACACGTCATTCTAAACATAATTCCACACATAATTCTACACTTCATACTACACATCATTATACTTATCATTCTACAAATTATTCAATTTGCACATCATTCTACTGAGCATTCTACACATCATTCTGCACATCAGTCAATCGACACATCATATTATACATCATTCATTATACACATCATTCTGCACGTCAGTCTATAAATCATTTTACAAATCATTCCTTCTACACATCTTTCTACACGTCAGTCTACACAGCATTCTGCAAATCATTCATTCTACACAGCTTTGGACACATCATTCATTCTAAACATTATTCCACACGTCATTCTACACATCATTCTACATGTCATTATACACATCATTCATTCTACACATCATTCTACACATCATTAAGCAAAGCATTCTACACATCATTCTACACATCATTCGATACATCATTCTGCACATCATTCAACACATCTTCTTTCTGCACATTATTCGACACATCACTCTACACATCATTCATTCTGCACAGCTTTCGACACATCATTCTACACATCATTCTACATATCAATCTAGACTTCAATCTACGCATCATAATGCATTATTATACACATCAATTTACACATCATTCTACACATCATTCTACACATCATTCCACACATCATTTTACACATCATTCTACACATCTTTCATGCATCACGTCATTCTACACATCATTCTACACATCATTCGACACATCATTCATTCTACTCATCATTCTACACATAAGTCTAAACATCATTCTGCACATCATTATATTCATCATTCTGCACATCATTCATTCTACGCATTATTCTACACATCATTTTTCACATCATTCTGCACATCATTCTCAGCATCATTCTACACATCAATCTACACTTCATTCGACACATCATTCATTCCACACATCGTTCTGCACATCATTCTACACATCACTATACACATCATTCTACACATCATTGTTTCTTAACTTCATTCAACACATCATTCTACACATCTTTCTACACATCAATCTCCACATCATTCTACACACCATTCGACACATCATTCTAAACATCATTCTGCACATCATTCTACACATCTTTCATGATGCACGTCATTCTACACATCATTATACACGTCATTCTACACGTCGTTCTACACATCATTCGACACTTCATTCTACACATCAATCATTCAACACATCATTCTACACATCATTCTGCACATGATTCAACACATAATTCTACACATCATTCTACACGTCATTCTGCACATCATTCATTTTACAAACCTTTCGACACTTCATTCTACACATCATCCTGCACATCGTTCGACACATCTTTCATTCTATACATCATTCTACACATCATTCTACACATCATTCTAAACATGTTTCATTCTGCACTTCATTCTACACATCATTCTTTCTACACATCATTCTACACATCATTCTACACATCACTTCGCACATCATTCTCTCTCCACATCATTCTGCTCATCATTCTACACATCATTCTACACCTCATTCTACACATAATTCTACACATCATTTTATACATCATTTTGCATATCCTTCTACACGTCATTCTACACATCATTCTACACATCATTCTGTGTGTTAGCGTTAGTGTTTTCTTAGAAGAATCACTCAAAACTCAGAGTCGGTTCCAATGCTGATGCAGCTTTTATTACGCTCAGCGGGGAGGAAAAACTCAGGACCGTATCCAGGTTTCTCTCCACAGAACAAAGGGTTACATGCACCTTTATATGTTTCACAACAGTTACAAAACAGTTTACTACAGCTACACAGCCCATCACGGCTGGACACAAGCCAATCACAATGATTATAGATTACATATAGGTTCTTTTAACCCAATAGAATTCCCCTAGTATCCACGGAACCATATGTTCGGTTATTGTCAGCTTGGGCTGATCGATGACTTTATAGGTTCTCTTCCTAGTTCTTTCATCTGGGAGAAATTGGCTTATAACCTTGTTTACAGGAGATGGCTTCCCTCTTTTCTTTCTTCCTGGGGAATTAATTGGTTTATGACCTTGTTCACAGGAGATGGTTTCCTTCTTATCTCTGTCTTCCCGCATCCCAGGCATTCCGACAGTGGGCCTCACAGGGTTATTGCTTGGTCATTGAACCTTCAACAGTTCACAGCTTGACTACCTGATTTCCCATCATGACTGGGCAGCCATTTTATGTGTGTGTCCATTTTAAGCTTAAGTGAGTTTTGATATATCTAGCAGGTGCCTAATGCCTAGTATTCTGGCATATTCTAAAGGTGCCTACCTCCTACAACAACTCCCCCTTTATGTAAAGGGACTAGTCCTAGTCCCCTTTTAACCGACCACTCGACCTTTATTAGATTTTGTGCATGGCCCGGTACTCCCTGCCTCAACGTGCTGGCCAGTCACGCGGTTTCAGGAGTCCCGGTTGCTTAAATCGAATTGACAAAGGCCAAATCCTTCTGCCCCCTTATAAAACAGGCTTGTTTAGTATCTGGGGAACTTTGATTTGTCCGTCTTCGTTGTGCGTGGTGCCTGCATGCCTGGAAGGCCATTAGGCCCCATGTTATTGCTAAGATCAATTGTATCCCGACCAGTATATGTGAAATTATTCGAATCCATGGGTGGATGTTCACATTTATTCCCCAGTCCCAGACCTTTCTCCACCAACTCTGACTTTGTAAGTCTACCTCGGTATCTTCTTCCAGTACTTTGATTTTAGTTTGTAGTTGGTGGTAGAGCTTTACGGATTGACCCACTCTGAGCTTCAACTCTCGTAATACTTCGGTTAGATGTGGGATAAGGACCTGATCTGGTTCATCAAAAGCGTGTAAATGATCATGGAGCTGACTAACTTCGGACATCCGGCGCCTAACCTTGGTGATATGCGCTTGCCCGATCGCGACAGGTTGTAGTGGTGTAAAGCAAAAGTTTGGCTGCGGTATAGGGCACTGCAGGTCATTATACCGGTATGAACGCTCTGTGGTAGAGACGCAGTATCTTCCCCTCCCTCCGTAGCCTGCCCTCGCGAAGTGCATGTGTGCGGGCACTATTTCTAGTACACACCCGTCGGTTCGGTTAAACCCGCACTCGTCTCGCTCCCCTCTGCCCAACGCTTGAGGACATACTGTGATTTCCCCCTTTTGCTTGCAAACTGCTAGGGAAATCCCGGTAAGTAAGTATGTTGTTTCGACGAACGGCAGAGGTGGTGTTCAGGTAGTAGCATATGGAGACATTTTTCCGTATTATTCCGATATTCTCTCGTTGGTATAGGGGGAACGGCCCTGAGTCCGGCGTGACTATAGGAATCATCAGGACTTTACCTATCCCGGTAGTCCTACCCATCTGGCAATCTGGAATTGCTGGGTATACTCTGGTCAGTCCCTTTAGAGTACAATTATCCAGTGTCCCCCTTTGGTTAGCCAACTGAGCTAAATCTTCCTGTTCTCTATCAATGAGGTGATTGATGGTTCTGGCGTGAGCGTCCAGGACTGAGATGCCATCCAGCTGGATTTTGGCACCCTCCTTTCCTAGGTTGGCTTGGTCTTCCTGGTTTTGCTCCACCCTCTCCAATAACCCCTTCATCACCCCTCTAAGCTGTTCCACCCTCTCATTTAATCCTTGTATGTCTATCGAGTTCACTACGGAGGTCCCTGTATTGAAAACGGTAACAACATCATTAACTATTTCCCTCTTCATCCTGGGGGCTAACCCCTGTCCCCGGAACCTACTGGCACCCATTGCATCGGCATCCTGCTGCATTACAACTTTACTTAATACATTGTACATCTTTCTTGACTGTTCTGTACAGTATTCCGGCATCTGGATGCCTGAAATATTGATCAGAACAGGCACAATTTCATGTTTAACATTATCATACCACAGTTCCCCCTCGCTGTACATTACAATCCCATTCTCTTGTCCCTTCGTAGTTATGGGGCAAGGCAGTACCTCGGGCAATGTAGTGATTCTTATGGGGCGCCGTGTCGGAGGGGGTGAGAAACATACATACAATGATATTGCAGCCGCCCCCGCCTCCTCGTAATACCCACACAGCCCCATTCCCTTCTTGCGGATGACTGATTGCTGGGATTGTCCCGGAGGCGCGCAAATTATTCCGAAAGTACATTCATCAGGCCCTTTGACATCCCTCCGTTTAATGCATCTGCTCCTTATACCCGTGGAGCACTGTACACATACTCGTATTCTTATTAGGATTCTTATTAGGATTCACTTGTAACCATGCATTAAAATAAGTCCTGTCCTTGCTCCAGTCCTTGGCTGCTGGGATGCACATTCCGTCCGTTAAATTAAACAAGACTCTGTAGTTCATATAGTTGTTTATTTCCAGCGTGCTCTGCAGTCCGTCGGTGTTGCCCAGGGTATGTGCATGTCGCAGGGCTATCCATATTACGAGTAGCGCCGTTCGTATTCCCATTCCGGTAAGTATTATCTGTAATTTTAAACAGATGGCCTCGTCGTCACCAGGGGTTAAGTTTTTTGCTCTACGAGTGTCCCTGTCACCCTGCAAAATCAGAAGGACAAGGTTATAATCGAACCATTTCGAGCTGAATCTTTAGGGCGTGCGCCTGTGTCTTTAACCACTTAAATTTTACCCAAACTCCTATGACCAAGGCCAAAGCTATTCCTCCAAACATCGCTGTCTGCTTTACCGTTAGGTTGGGTTTGTGGACTACACCTACCCACTGTGGGGTACATTGGCTCTATTGCCAGAGGTGATGGTGCTATGGCTGCACACTGCACTATCCGTCTAGTCCTGTTATCTCCTCTAGCCTGTTTATCTTAGCTTTTAACTCTTCAATTTGTTTTATTGAATATCTATTTCTTTATTGTATCAGTCAAGTATTATTACATAAGCTAGTTCTGTTTTTATTTTTGTTTCCTCTGTTTGGTGAGTCTTTATTTTTCCTATTAAGAAATCCAAATTAATAATGTTCAGTATAAAACGGCTGTCAATGGAAAGGGTTAACTCCTTTCCAGGTTTGTAAGAAGACCTGACGTCATTACGTGACTTTACGTAATCATCTGGAAAAAAAAAATCTTTGTGCCTTCAAAACTGGCTTCGAAATTAGGAATCCTTTAAAAACAGCATAAATCATTAGAGTAAACTCCAATGTTTTCTTAACTTCTAATTCAAGTACTTGCCAAATAATTTTTTTTTAAATTGTTTTCAAACAAGGCCACACATACAATAGCAATTTTGTTTACTGAAATTCAATTTAGTTTTTTTTTCTCTCTTTCTCCTCGTTATCTTCAAAACCCTCCTGCTTCTTTAGACTGTTCGGGACATTTTTGATAAACACTGTCCATTTCGGAAATCTTTTCAAACTGCATTGAAACGTTTTCATAATTGAAAATTCGAATCCATGTAGAGTGTTTTTTACTTATTGCAATTTTTTTTTCTAATTAAACCAATATCTTTTTCACAGCAAACATCAACTAATATTTAGTAAGTTATGTCTTTTTCCATTTAGTCCGTTACATCTTTTTTTCCTTAATTCAAATTAGGTTTAGTATTTTACACGGAGGGTTCGTAACTCCATAAAGTTGTTAATTTAAAATAATTTGTTTACTTTCAAAGTGGCGTCTTTATCTTTTTCTTTTTCTCCATAACTGGAATGGAGTCCAGCTTTGAGAGTTTGAGTGCTGCCTTTTGTTATCTCAAAATGCTGCAGTTTCAAAGTCGTTACTAAAGCTTGCTCTTTTTTAACATTTTCCAAAAGTTCCTTTTACACCTTCGCAGATAGCTCGTCACTTGCCCAGGAGTTTGACCTGATCAGATTTAATTTAATCTTTTTCTTTTTTTTTAAAATCCACCTCAGTATTTCCTGTGCCTTCTCTGAATATCTCAAAATCCCAATTCAAACTTTGTATTTTCAATCTTTATTTAAAACTTTTTTTTTTTAGAAGCTCTTTTTTTTTCAAAGCATTCTTTATCTCATTCCGAGACTAAATTTATGTCTTTCAACCCAATCAATCATTGCATGTTTTCTTTCGGCAAGTAAGTGAGCATGTGAAATAAATATTTTGCAAACAAACCTATTCTTTATTTGTTTATTTTCCTAGCTCCGTAACTTATCATCCGAATAAATCCACACCTGCGTTTCTAACTTAAATGTCTTAAAACTTCCCACATACAGGACATTAAAATAAATAGACACTTGCATTCCTCTTCCAACCAGGCTTTCGGAACATGAAACCATAAAAAAATTCATTCTGCAGTCAAAAATCACGCAGACACTTCTCACTCAACGATCAGACATTTACAAAGTCTCTCATCTTGTTTTGGCCGGCTCTATTTTTGGATCCATGACCATTCAGGGAATTCGTAGTTTTATCTAAATAATTCCTCACATAACTAATTCCTGAGGATTCCACACTGCTTTAATAATTTTTTCAATTAGCTTCTTTTGTTTTCCCGCCAGGTGGCGGGTAAGCGACCCTTCTGGTCCCCACTCGAGTTTACTTGTTTTCATGGCCATTCCTGGGTAGGACTAGTACCGTTAGGAATCTACTCTCATAGGTCCGCTTTCTTTCTAGCGCGACTTGTAGTAAACTGTCTCTTGGCTACTGTCAGGTCACAAGTTCTGCTGTTACACAAACTTATACAATTCTTAAAAACGCGTTTAAGCAATTCCCGCAGTGCTCTAAGTATCCTTAACGACTACCTACCACCGCTCAGCCCGTTGGTCCGACCCTGTTCACAGGTTTGGATTCCGTTAGCCGCTGTACACCGCTTGGTTCTACCCCGGGGTATTTCAAATTACACTACTGGGTCCGGAAGATGTCTCTCGATATCACGATCCCACGGTCTAAGTGTGTTCCTTACGCCTACTTGGTTCCTGGCCGTCACGTGGGACAAAAGTCCTCTTAATTCAGGCTCAGGCTAGCCTACCTCCTACAACACTATGCATCATACTACACATCATTCTACACATCTTTCATGCTGCACGTCATTCTACACATCATTCTGCATGTAATTTAAACATCATTCTACAAATCATTCATTCTACACATCAATTCTATACATCATTCTACACATCATTCTGCACATCATTCATTCTCCACATAATTCTATACATCATTCGACACATCATTCTACACGTAATTCTACACATCATGCTGCTCATCCTTCTGCACGTCATTCCACACGTCTTTCTACATATCATTCATTCTACACATCATTATACACATAATTCGACACTTGATTCTACACTTCATTCATTCTACACATCAACCCACACATCTTTCTGCACATCATTCTACACATCATTCCACACATCATTCTACATTTCATCATTCTACACATCATTATAGACATCATGCTGCACTTCATTCGACACAGCATTCGAAACATCGTTCTACATATCATTCCACACATAATTGATTCTGCAAATGATTCGACACATCATTCTACACATCATTCTACACATCAATCGACACATAATTTTACGCATCATTCTACACATCAATCTACACGTAATTCCACACGTCATTCATTGTACACATCTTTCTGCACATCATTCTACACATCACCAAACACATCATTCTACACATCATTGATTCTTAACATCATTCAACACATCGTTCTACACAACATGCTACGCATTATTCGACAGATCATTCATCCTACACATCATCTACACACACTTCTCCACATCATTCTGCACATCATTTATTCTACTCATCATTCTGCACATCTTTCTGCACTTCGTTCTAAACATCATTGGATACATCATTATGCACATCATTCTACACATCATTCTACACTTCATTCCACATGTCATTCATTCTACACATCAACCTGCACATCTTTCTACACATCATTCTCCACATCATTCTACACATCATTCTACATATCATCATTCTGCACATCACTATACACATCATGCTACACATCATTCTACACAGCATTCGACACATCGTTCTACATATCATTCTACACATCATTGATTCTCGAAATGATTCTACACATCATGATTCACATCATTCGACACATCATTCTACACATCATTCTACGAATCTTTCTACACATCAATCTACACATCATTCTACACATCATTCGACACATCATTCTAAACATTATTCTACACATCATTCTGCACATCATTTATTCTACTCATCATTCTGCACATCTTTCTGCACATCGTTCTAAACATCATTGGATACATCATTATGCACATCATTCTACACATCATTCTACACTTCATTCCACATGTCATTCATTCTACACATCAACCTGCACATCTTTCTACACATCATTCTCCACATCATTCTACACATCATTCTACATATCATCATTCTGCACATCACTATACACATCATGCTACACATCATTCTACACAGCATTCGACACATCGTTATACATATCATTCTACACATCATTGATTCTCGAAATGATTCTACACATCATGATTCACATCATTCGACACATCATTCTACACATCATTCTACGAATCTTTCTACACATCAATCTACACATCATTCTACACATCATTCGACACATCATTCTAAACATTATTCTACACATCATTCTACACATCATTCATTCTACACATCATTCTACACATCATTCTACACATCATTCTACACATCATTCTGCTTATCATTCGGCATTTCATTCTGCACATCATTCTGTGCATCATTATATGCATCATTCTACACATCATCCTACATATCATTCTATACCTCATTTTACACATCATTCCACATATCATTCTACACATCATTCTGCATATCATTCTGCACATCAGTTTACACATCATTGTACACATCGTTGTACACATCATTCCACACATCATTCTCCACATCATACATTCCGCACATCATTCTCCACATCATTCTTCACATCATTCGACATATCATTCTACACATGATTCTACACGTCATTATACACATCATTCATGTTACACATCATCTACAGATCATTCAATCTGCACATCATTCTATACAACATTATACATATTAATCTACACAACATCCTAAACGTCATTCAATCTACACATCATTCCACACATCATACTACACATCATCATTGTACACATCATTCGACACATCATTCCACATAATTCTACACAACATTCTGAACATCATTATACACATCATTCTACACAACATTCTGCACATCATTCTACACATCATCATTCTACACATCATTCGTCACATCGTTCTACACATTATTCGACACATAATTCGACACATCATTCGCCACATCATTCTACGCATCATTCTACACATTATTCTACCCATCATTCTACACATCATTCAACACATCATCATTCTACACATCACTCTACACATCATTCTACACATCAATCTACACATCATTCTGCAGAGTATTCTACACATTATTCATTCTACACATCATTCTACACATCATTCTATATATCATTCTAAACATCATTCGACACATCATTCATTCTGCACATCATTCTACACATCATTCTACCCATCATTCTGCACATCATTCAACACATCATCATTCTACACATCATTCTGCATATTTTTCAACACATCATTCTACACATCATTCTAGACGTCATTCTACACATCATTCGACACATCAATTTACGCACCATTCTAAATATCATTCTACACATCATTCTGCACGTCATTCTACAAATCATTCTCGACATCCTTCTTCATATCATTGTACACATCCTTCTCCAAATCATTCCACACATCCTTCTACACATCATTCATTCGATTCATCATTCCACACATCATTCTACCCATCATGGTAAACATCATTCCACACAACATTCTAAACATCAATCATTCTAAAATTATTCTATACATCATTCGACACATCTTTCGACACATCATTAATTTCACTCATCATTCCACACATTATTCTACACATCATTGTGAACATCATTCTACCCAACGTTCCATACATCAATCATTGTAGTCATAATTATATACATAAGTCTACAAATCATCCTACACGTCATTCTACAGATCATTCGACACATCAATCTACACATCATTCGACAACATCGTTGTACTCATCATTCTACACATCTTTCATTCTGTACATCATACTACACATCATTCTACACACCATTCTACACATCATTCATTCTGCAGATCATTCTATACATCATTCATTCTACACATCATTCTGCACATCATCCTATACATCATTCCACACTTCATTTCAAACATCATTCCAAACATCATTCAACATCACATTCCAAACATCATTCCACACCATATTCCACGCATCATTCCAAACATCATTAGATACATTATTTCACAGATCATTCCACCCATCATTCCACACACCATTCAACAACATTCCACAACATTCCACACATCATTCCACACATCATTCCACACATTAGTCCATCCCTCATTCCACACCTCATTCCACACATCATTCCACACTTCATTCCAAACATCATTCCACATCACATTCCACATCATTCCACACATCATTCCACACCATAATCCACGCATTATTCCACACATCATTCCAAAAATCATTATATACATCATTCCACACATCATTCCACAAATCATTCCACACATCATTCCACACATTATTCCAAACATCATTGCACACATCATTCCATACATCATTCCACACATCATTCCAAACATCATTCCACATCATATTCCACATCATTCCACACATCAATCCACACCATATTCCACGCATCATTCCACACATCATTCCAAACATCATTGCACATCATATTCCAAATCATTCCACACATCAATCCACACCATATTCCACGCATCATTCCACACATCATTCCAAACATCATTGCATACATCATTCCACACGTCATTCCACACAGCATGTCACACATCATTCCACACATCATTCCACACAGAATGTCACACATCATTCCACACATCATTCCACACCTCATTCCACACCTCATTCCACACCTCATTCCAAATATCATTCCCGCATCATTCCATACATAATTCCACACATCATTCCACACCTCATTCCACACCTCATTCCACACCTCATTCCACACCGCATTCCACCCATCATTCCACACATCATTCAACAACATTCCATAACATTCCACACATCATTCCACACATCATTCCACACGTCAGTCCATACCTCATTCCACACCTCATTCCACACATCATTCCACACATCATTCCAAACATCATTCCACATCACATTCCACATCATTCCACACATCACTCCACACCATATTCCACGCGTCATTCCACACAACATTCCAAACATCATTACATACATCATTCCACACATCATTCCACACATCATCCCACACATCATTCCACATATCAATCCAAACATTATTACAAACATCATTCCACACAACATTCCACACATCATTCGAAACATCATTCCACACATCATTCCTTACATCATTCCAGCTGTGATTCGACACATCATTCCACACATCTTTCCACACTTCATTCCACACATCATTCCACACATCATTCCACACATCATTCCAAACATCATTCCACATCATATTCCACATCATTCCACACATCATTCCACACCATATTCCACGCATCATTCCAAACATCATTACATACATCATTCCACGCATCATTCGGAACATCATTCCACACATCATTCCATACATCATTCCAGATGTCATTCAACACATCATTCGACACGTCTTTCCACATTTCATTCCACAAAGCATTCCACACTTCATTCCACACATCATTCCACACATCATTCCACACATCATTCCAAACATCATTCCACATCATATTCCACATCATTCCACACATCATTCCACACTTTATTCCACGCATCATTCCACACATCATTCCACAGAGCATGTCACACATCATTCCACACATCATTCCACACAGCATGTCACACATCATTCCACACATCATTCCACACCTCATTCCACACCTCATTCCAAACCTCATTCCGCAATTCATTCCACCCATCATTCCACACAGTATTCCACACATAATTCCACACCTCATTCCACACCTCAATCCAAACCTCATTCCGCAATACATTCCACCCATCATTCCACATAGTATTCCACACATAATTCCACACATCATTCCATACCTCATTCCACATCCGATCCAACACCTCATTCCATACATCATTCCACACATCATTCCACACATCATTCCACACATCATTGCACACATCCTTTCACACATCATTCCACACATCATTCCACACATCATTTCACACCTCATTCCACAACATTCCAGACATCATTCGACACATCAATCCGCACATCATTCCACACATTAGTCCACACCTCATTCCACACCTCATTCCACACCTCATTCCAGCCATCATTCCACACGTCATTCCACACATCATTCCACAACATTCCTCAACATTGCACACATCATTCCACACATCATTCCACACATCACTCCATACCTCATTCCACACCTCATTGCACACATCATTCCACACATCATTCCACACATCATTTCAAACATCATTCCACACCACATTCCACGTAACATTCCACACCTCATTCCACACATCATTCCACACTTCATTTCACACATCATTCCTCACCTCTTTCCCTATATCATTCCACACATCATTCAATATATCATTCCACATATCGTTCCACACATCATTCCACACATCATTCCACACATCATTCCACAAGCATTCCACACATCATTGAACACATCATTCCACACATCATTCCACA
Source organism: Pristiophorus japonicus (assembly GCF_044704955.1). Taxonomy (NCBI): domain Eukaryota; kingdom Metazoa; phylum Chordata; class Chondrichthyes; family Pristiophoridae; genus Pristiophorus; species Pristiophorus japonicus. The sequence goes on from NW_027252668.1 coordinate 18,923,126, forward strand.
ACGCATTCCACACATCATTCCACACATCATTCCACACAGCATTCCAAATATCATTCCACACCTCATTCCACATATCATTCCATGCATCATTCCACCTCTCATTCCACACATCATTCCACACAGCATTCCACACCTCATTCCACACATCATTCCACAAAGCATTCCACACATCTTTCCATCTCTCATTCCACACGTCATTGAAAAACTAATTCCACACAACATGCCACACATCATGCCACACACAATTCCACACCTCATTCCACACCTCATTCCCCACATCATTCCACACGTCATTCCACACATCATTCCATACATCATTCCAGATGTCATTCAACACATCATTCGACACATCATTCCACATTTCATTCCACAAAGCATTCCACACTTCATTCCACACATCATTCCACACATCATTCCACACATCATTCCAAACATCATTCCACATCATATACCACATCATTCCACACATCATTCCACACCATATTCCACGCATCATTCCACACATCATTCCACAGAGCATGTAACACATCATTCCACACATCATTCCACACAGCATGTCACACATCATTCCACACATCATTCCACACCTCATTCCATACCTCATTCCACACCTCATTCCAAATATCATTCCACACATCATTCCACACATCATTCCACACATCGTTCCACACATCATTCCACACAACATTACAAACATCATTCCACATCACATTCCACATAACAATCCACGCATCATTCAACACATCATTCCAAACATCATTCCATCATCATTCCATACATCATTCCAGATGTCATTCGACACATCATTCCACACATCTTTCTACACTTCATTCCACGCATCATTCCACATCTCATTCCACACATCATACCACACATCATTCCAAATATCATTCAACAACCTCATTCCACATACCATTCCACATCTCATTCCACTCATCATTCCACACATCATTCCACACATCAGTCCATACCTCATTCCACACCTCATTCCACACTTCATTCCGCACATCATTCCACACATCATTCCACATATCAGTCCACACATCATTCTAAACATCATTCCTGATCACATTCCACATGACATTCCACGCATCATTCCACACATTATTCCAAACATCATTCCACACATCATTCCACACATCATTCCAAACATCATTCCACACATCATTCCACAAATCATTCCAGATGTCATTCTCCACATCATTCCACACATCTTTCCACACTTCATTCCACAGATCATTCCACACGTCATTCCACACATCATTCCAAATATCATTCCACATCATATTAAACATCAATCCACACATCATTCCACACCATATTGCATGCATCATTCCACACATCATTCCAAACATCTTTCCACACATCATTCCACACCTCATTCTACACCTCATTCCACACCTCATTCCACACCTCATTCCGCAACTCATTCCACCCATCATTCCACACAGCATTCCACACATAATTCCACACATCCTTCCATACCTCATTCCACATCTGATCCAACACCTCATTCCACACATCATTCCACACGTCATTTCACAAATCATTCCACACATCATTGCACACATCATTCCACACATCATTCCACACATCATTCCACACCTCATTCCACAACATTCCACACATCATTCCACACATCAATCCACACATCATTCCACACATTAGTCCACACCTCACTCCACACCTCATTCCACACCTCATTCAACCCATCATTCCACACATCAGTCCACACCTCATTCCACACCTCATTCCACACCTCATTCCACCCATTATTCCACATCTCATTCCACACATCATTCCACACTTCATTCCACACATCATTCCACACATCATTCCACACATCATTCCAAACATCATTCCACATCATATTCCAAATCATTCCACACATCATTCCACACCATATTCCACGCATCATTCCACACATCATTCCACAGAGCATGTCACACATCATTCCACACATCATTCCACACAGCATGTCACACATCATTCCACACATCATTCCACACCTCATTCCATACCTCATTCCACACCTCATTCCAAATATCATTCCACACATCATTCCACATATCATTCCACACTTCATTCCACACATCATTCCACACCTCATTCCACACCTCATTCCACACCTCATTCCAAACCTCATTCCGCAATTCATTCCACCCATCATTCCACACAGTATTCCACACATAATTCCACACAACATTCCATACCTCATTCCACATCCGATCCAACACCTCATTCCATACATCATTCCACACATCATTCCACACATCATTCCACACATCATTGCACACATCCTTTCACACATCATTCCACACATCATTCCACACATCATTTCACACCTCATTCCACAACATTCCAGACATCATTCCACACCTCATTGCACACATCATTCCACACATCATTTCAAACATCATTCCACACCACATTCCACGTAACATTCCACACCTCATTCCACACATCATTCCACACTTCATTTCACACATCATTCCTCACCTCATTCCACACATCATTCCACACATCATTCAATATATCATTCCACATATCATTCCACACATCATTCCACACATCATTCCACACATCATTCCACAAGCATTCCACACATCATTGAAAACATCATTCCACACATCATTCCACAACGCATTCCACACATCATTCCACACATCATTCCACACAGCATTCCAAATATCATTCCACACCTCATTCCACATATCATTCCATGCATCATTCCACCTCTCATTCCACACATCATTCCACACAGCATTCCACACCTCATTCCACACATCATTCCACAAAGCATTCCACACATCTTTCCATCTCTCATTCCACACGTCATTGAAAAACTAATTCCACACAACATGCCACACATCATGCCACACACAATTCCACACCTCATTCCACACCTCATTCCCCACATCATTCCACACGTCATTCCACACATCAGTCCATACCTCATTCCACACCTCATTCCACACATCATTCCACACATCATTCCACACATCATTCCACACATCATTCCACACAACATTACAAACATCATTCCACATCACATTCCACATAACAATCCACGCATCATTCAACACATCATTCCAAACATCATTCCATCATCATTCCATACATCATTCCAGATGTCATTCGACACATCTTTCCACACATCTTTCTACACTTCATTCCACGCATCATTCCACATCTCATTCCACACATCATACCACACATCATTCCAAATATCATTCAACAACCTCATTCCACATACCATTCCACATCTCATTCCACTCATCATTCCACACATCATTCCACACATCAGTCCATACCTCATTCCACACCTCATTCCACACTTCATTCCGCACATCATTCCACACATCATTCCACATATCAGTCCACACATCATTTTAAACATCATTCCTGATCACATTCCACATGACATTCCACGCATCATTCCACACATTATTCCAAACATCATTCCACACATCATTCCACACATCATTCCAAACATCATTCCACACATCATTCCACAAATCATTCCAGATGTCATTCTCCACATCATTCCACACATCTTTCCACACTTCATTCCACACATCATTCCACACGTCATTCCACACATCATTCCAAATATCATTCCACATCATATTAAACATCAATCCACACATCATTCCACACCATATTGCATGCATCATTCCACACATCATTCCAAACATCTTTCCACACATCATTCCACACCTCATTCTACACCTCATTCCACACCTCATTCCACACCTCATTCCGCAACTCATTCCACCCATCATTCCACACAGCATTCCACACATAATTCCACACATCCTTCCATACCTCATTCCACATCTGATCCAACACCTCATTCCACACATCATTCCACACGTCATTTCACAAATCATTCCAAACATCATTGCACACATCATTCCACACATCATTCCACACATCATTCCACACCTCATTCCACAACATTCCACACATCATTCCACACATCAATCCACACATCATTCCACACATTAGTCCACACCTCACTCCACACCTCATTCCACACCTCATTCAACCCATCATTCCACACATCAGTCCACACCTCATTCCACACCTCATTCCACACCTCATTCCACCCATTATTCCACATCTCATTCCACACATCATTCCACACATAATTCCACACATCATTCAACAACCTCATTCCACATACCATTCCACACCTCATTCCACACATCATTCCACACATCATTCCACACATCAGTCCATACCTCATTCCACTCCTCATTCCACATAACACTCCACGCATCATTCCACACATCATTCCAAACATCATTCCACGCAACATTCCATGCATCATTCCACACATCATTCCACGCATCTTTCCAGACTTCATTCCACAAATCATTCCACACCTCATTCCACACATCATTCCACACATCATTCCACACATCATTCCAACATCATTCCAAACATCATTCCACATCACATTCCACACCTCATTCCACACCTCATTCCCCACATCATTCCACACGTCATTCCACACATCAGTCCATACCTCATTCCACACCTCATTCCACACATCATTCCACACATCATTCCACACATCATTCCACACATCATTCCACACAACATTACAAACATCATTCCACATCACATTCCACATAACAATCCACGCATCATTCAACACATCATTCCAAACATCATTCCATCATCATTCCATACATCATTCCAGATGTCATTCGACACATCATTCCACACATCTTTCTACACTTCATTCCACGCATCATTCCACATCTCATTCCACACATCATACCACACATCATTCCAAATATCATTCAACAACCTCATTCCACATACCATTCCACATCTCATTCCACTCATCATTCCACACATCATTCCACACATCAGTCCATACCTCATTCCACACCTCATTCCACACTTCATTCCGCACATCATTCCACACATCATTCCACATATCAGTCCACACATCATTTTAAACATCATTCCTGATCACATTCCACATGACATTCCACGCATCATTCCACACATTATTCCAAACATCATTCCACACATCATTCCACACATCATTCCAAACATCATTCCACACATCATTCCACAAATCATTCCAGATGTCATTCTCCACATCATTCCACACATCTTTCCACACTTCATTCCACACATCATTCCACACGTCATTCCACACATCATTCCAAATATCATTCCACATCATATTAAACATCAATCCACACATCATTCCACACCATATTGCATGCATCATTCCACACATCATTCCAAACATCTTTCCACACATCATTCCACACCTCATTCTACACCTCATTCCACACCTCATTCCACACCTCATTCCGCAACTCATTCCACCCATCATTCCACACAGCATTCCACACATAATTCCACACATCCTTCCATACCTCATTCCACATCTGATCCAACACCTCATTCCACACATCATTCCACACGTCATTTCACAAATCATTCCAAACATCATTGCACACATCATTCCACACATCATTCCACACATCATTCCACACCTCATTCCACAACATTCCACACATCATTCCACACATCAATCCACACATCATTCCACACATTAGTCCACACCTCACTCCACACCTCATTCCACACCTCATTCAACCCATCATTCCACACATCAGTCCACACCTCATTCCACACCTCATTCCACACCTCATTCCACCCATTATTCCACATCTCATTCCACACATCATTCCACACATAATTCCACACATCATTCAACAACCTCATTCCACATACCATTCCACACCTCATTCCACACATCATTCCACACATCATTCCACACATCAGTCCATACCTCATTCCACTCCTCATTCCACATAACACTCCACGCATCATTCCACACATCATTCCAAACATCATTCCACGCAACATTCCATGCATCATTCCACACATCATTCCACGCATCTTTCCAGACTTCATTCCACAAATCATTCCACACCTCATTCCACACATCATTCCACACATCATTCCACACATCATTCCAACATCATTCCAAACATCATTCCACATCACATTCCACACGTCATTCCACAAAATATTCCACGCATCATTCCAAACATCATTACAGACATCATTTCACACATCATTCTACACATCATTACACAGCTCATTCCACACCTCATTCCACACATCATTCCACACCGCATTCCACACCTCATTCCACCCATCATTCCACACATCATTCAACAACATTCGACAACATTCCATATATCATTCCACACATCATTCCACACATCAGTCCATACCTCATTCCACACCTCATTCCACACATCATTCCACACATCATTCCAAACATCATTGTACATCACATTCCACATCATTCCACACATCATTCCACACCATATTCCAGCATCATTCCACACATCATACCACACATCATTCCAAACATCATTACATACATCATTACATACATAATTCCACACATCATTCCACACATCAATCCACACATTATTCCAAACATGATTCCACACATCATTCCACACATCATTCCAAACATCATTCCACACATCATTCCATACATCATTCCACATGTCATTCGACACATCATTCCACACATCATTCCACAAAACATTCCAAACATAATTCCACATCACATTCCACATCATTCCACATATCATTCCACACCATATTCCACGCATCATTCCACACATCATTCCAAATATCATTACATACATCATCCCACACGTCATTCCACACAGCATGTCACACATCATTCCACACATCATTCCACACAGCATGTCACACATCATTCCACACATCATTCCACACCTCATTCCACACCTCATTCCACACCACATAACAAATATCATCCCACGCATCATTCCAAACATAATTCCACACCTCATTCCACACCTCATTCCACAACATTCCACACCTCATTCCACACCGCATTCCACCCATCATTCCACACATCATTCAACAACATTCCATAACATTCCACACATCATTCCACACATCATTCCACACGTCAGTACATACCTCATTCCACACCTCATTACACACATCATTCCACACATCATTCCAAACATCATTCCACATCACATTCCACATCATTCTACACATCACTCCACACCATATGCCACGCATCATTCCAAACATCATTCCAAACATCATTACATACATCATTCCACACATCATTCCACACATCAATCCAAACATTATTACAAACATCATTCCACACATCATTCCACACATCATTCGAAACATCATTCCACACATCATTCCATACATCATTCCAGATGTCAATCGACGCATCATTCCACGTATCTTTCCACACTTCATTCCACACATCATTACACACATCATTCCACACATCATTCCAAACATCATTCCACATCATATTCCACATTATTCCACACATCATTCCACACTTTATTCCACGCATCATTCCACACATCATTCCAAACATCATTACATACATCATTCCACGCATCATTCGGAACATCATTCCACACATCATTCCAGATGTCATTCGACACATCATTCGAAACATCTTTCCACACTTCATTCCACACATCATTCCACACTTCATTCCACACATCATTCCACACATCATTCCAAACATCATTCCACATCATATTCCACATCATTCCACACATAATTCCACACCATATTCCACGCATCATTCCACACATCATTCCACAACATTCCACACATCATTCCACACATCAATCCACACATCATTCCACACATTAGTCCACACCTCACTCCACACCTCATTCCACACCTCATTCAACCCATCATTCCACACATCAGTCCACACCTCATTCCACACCTCATTCCACACCTCATTCCACCCATTATTCCACATCTCATTCCTCACATCATTCCACACATAATTCCACACATCATTCAACAACCTCATTCCACATACCATTCCACACCTCATTCCACACATCATTCCACACATCATTCCACACATCAGTCCATACCTCATTCCACTCCTCATTCCACATAACACTCCACGCATCATTCCACACATCATTCCAAACATCATTCCACGCAACATTCCATGCATCATTCCACACATCATTCCACGCATCTTTCCAGACTTCATTCCAGAAAACATTCCACACCTCATTCCACACATCATTCCACACATCATTCCACACATCATTCCACACATCATTCCACACAACATTACAAACATCATTCCACATCACATTCCACATAACAATCCACGCATCATTCAACACATCATTCCAAACATCATTCCATCATCATTCCATACATCATTCCAGATGTCATTCGACACATCTTTCCACACATCTTTCTACACTTCATTCCACGCATCATTCCACATCTCATTCCACACATCATACCACACATCATTCCAAATATCATTCAACAACCTCATTCCACATACCATTCCACATCTCATTCCACTCATCATTCCACACATCATTCCACACATCAGTCCATACCTCATTCCACACCTCATTCCACACTTCATTCCGCACATCATTCCACACATCATTCCACATATCAGTCCACACATCATTTTAAACATCATTCCTGATCACATTCCACATGACATTCCACGCATCATTCCACACATTATTCCAAACATCATTCCACACATCATTCCACACATCATTCCAAACATCATTCCACACATCATTCCACAAATCATTCCAGATGTCATTCTCCACATCATTCCACACATCTTTCCACACTTCATTCCACACATCATTCCACACGTCATTCCACACATCATTCCAAATATCATTCCACATCATATTAAACATCAATCCACACATCATTCCACACCATATTGCATGCATCATTCCACACATCATTCCAAACATCTTTCCACACATCATTCCACACCTCATTCTACACCTCATTCCACACCTCATTCCACACCTCATTCCGCAACTCATTCCACCCATCATTCCACACAGCATTCCACACATAATTCCACACATCCTTCCATACCTCATTCCACATCTGATCCAACACCTCATTCCACACATCATTCCACACGTCATTTCACAAATCATTCCAAACATCATTGCACACATCATTCCACACATCATTCCACACATCATTCCACACCTCATTCCACAACATTCCACACATCATTCCACACATCAATCCACACATCATTCCACACATTAGTCCACACCTCACTCCACACCTCATTCCACACCTCATTCAACCCATCATTCCACACATCAGTCCACACCTCATTCCACACCTCATTCCACACCTCATTCCACCCATTATTCCACATCTCATTCCACACATCATTCCACACATAATTCCACACATCATTCAACAACCTCATTCCACATACCATTCCACACCTCATTCCACACATCATTCCACACATCATTCCACACATCAGTCCATACCTCATTCCACTCCTCATTCCACATAACACTCCACGCATCATTCCACACATCATTCCAAACATCATTCCACGCAACATTCCATGCATCATTCCACACATCATTCCACGCATCTTTCCAGACTTCATTCCACAAATCATTCCACACCTCATTCCACACATCATTCCACACATCATTCCACACATCATTCCAACATCATTCCAAACATCATTCCACATCACATTCCACACCTCATTCCACACCTCATTCCCCACATCATTCCACACGTCATTCCACACATCAGTCCATACCTCATTCCACACCTCATTCCACACATCATTCCACACATCATTCCACACATCATTCCACACATCATTCCACACAACATTACAAACATCATTCCACATCACATTCCACATAACAATCCACGCATCATTCAACACATCATTCCAAACATCATTCCATCATCATTCCATACATCATTCCAGATGTCATTCGACACATCATTCCACACATCTTTCTACACTTCATTCCACGCATCATTCCACATCTCATTCCACACATCATACCACACATCATTCCAAATATCATTCAACAACCTCATTCCACATACCATTCCACATCTCATTCCACTCATCATTCCACACATCATTCCACACATCAGTCCATACCTCATTCCACACCTCATTCCACACTTCATTCCGCACATCATTCCACACATCATTCCACATATCAGTCCACACATCATTTTAAACATCATTCCTGATCACATTCCACATGACATTCCACGCATCATTCCACACATTATTCCAAACATCATTCCACACATCATTCCACACATCATTCCAAACATCATTCCACACATCATTCCACAAATCATTCCAGATGTCATTCTCCACATCATTCCACACATCTTTCCACACTTCATTCCACACATCATTCCACACGTCATTCCACACATCATTCCAAATATCATTCCACATCATATTAAACATCAATCCACACATCATTCCACACCATATTGCATGCATCATTCCACACATCATTCCAAACATCTTTCCACACATCATTCCACACCTCATTCTACACCTCATTCCACACCTCATTCCACACCTCATTCCGCAACTCATTCCACCCATCATTCCACACAGCATTCCACACATAATTCCACACATCCTTCCATACCTCATTCCACATCTGATCCAACACCTCATTCCACACATCATTCCACACGTCATTTCACAAATCATTCCAAACATCATTGCACACATCATTCCACACATCATTCCACACATCATTCCACACCTCATTCCACAACATTCCACACATCATTCCACACATCAATCCACACATCATTCCACACATTAGTCCACACCTCACTCCACACCTCATTCCACACCTCATTCAACCCATCATTCCACACATCAGTCCACACCTCATTCCACACCTCATTCCACACCTCATTCCACCCATTATTCCACATCTCATTCCACACATCATTCCACACATAATTCCACACATCATTCAACAACCTCATTCCACATACCATTCCACACCTCATTCCACACATCATTCCACACATCATTCCACACATCAGTCCATACCTCATTCCACTCCTCATTCCACATAACACTCCACGCATCATTCCACACATCATTCCAAACATCATTCCACGCAACATTCCATGCATCATTCCACACATCATTCCACGCATCTTTCCAGACTTCATTCCACAAATCATTCCACACCTCATTCCACACATCATTCCACACATCATTCCACACATCATTCCAACATCATTCCAAACATCATTCCACATCACATTCCACACGTCATTCCACAAAATATTCCACGCATCATTCCAAACATCATTACAGACATCATTTCACACATCATTCTACACATCATTACACAGCTCATTCCACACCTCATTCCACACATCATTCCACACCGCATTCCACACCTCATTCCACCCATCATTCCACACATCATTCAACAACATTCGACAACATTCCATATATCATTCCACACATCATTCCACACATCAGTCCATACCTCATTCCACACCTCATTCCACACATCATTCCACACATCATTCCAAACATCATTGTACATCACATTCCACATCATTCCACACATCATTCCACACCATATTCCAGCATCATTCCACACATCATACCACACATCATTCCAAACATCATTACATACATCATTACATACATAATTCCACACATCATTCCACACATCAATCCACACATTATTCCAAACATGATTCCACACATCATTCCACACATCATTCCAAACATCATTCCACACATCATTCCATACATCATTCCACATGTCATTCGACACATCATTCCACACATCATTCCACAAAACATTCCAAACATAATTCCACATCACATTCCACATCATTCCACATATCATTCCACACCATATTCCACGCATCATTCCACACATCATTCCAAATATCATTACATACATCATCCCACACGTCATTCCACACAGCATGTCACACATCATTCCACACATCATTCCACACAGCATGTCACACATCATTCCACACATCATTCCACACCTCATTCCACACCTCATTCCACACCACATAACAAATATCATCCCACGCATCATTCCAAACATAATTCCACACCTCATTCCACACCTCATTCCACAACATTCCACACCTCATTCCACACCGCATTCCACCCATCATTCCACACATCATTCAACAACATTCCATAACATTCCACACATCATTCCACACATCATTCCACACGTCAGTACATACCTCATTCCACACCTCATTACACACATCATTCCACACATCATTCCAAACATCATTCCACATCACATTCCACATCATTCTACACATCACTCCACACCATATGCCACGCATCATTCCAAACATCATTCCAAACATCATTACATACATCATTCCACACATCATTCCACACATCAATCCAAACATTATTACAAACATCATTCCACACATCATTCCACACATCATTCGAAACATCATTCCACACATCATTCCATACATCATTCCAGATGTCAATCGACGCATCATTCCACGTATCTTTCCACACTTCATTCCACACATCATTACACACATCATTCCACACATCATTCCAAACATCATTCCACATCATATTCCACATTATTCCACACATCATTCCACACTTTATTCCACGCATCATTCCACACATCATTCCAAACATCATTACATACATCATTCCACGCATCATTCGGAACATCATTCCACACATCATTCCAGATGTCATTCGACACATCATTCGAAACATCTTTCCACACTTCATTCCACACATCATTCCACACTTCATTCCACACATCATTCCACACATCATTCCAAACATCATTCCACATCATATTCCACATCATTCCACACATAATTCCACACCATATTCCACGCATCATTCCACACATCATTCCACAACATTCCACACATCATTCCACACATCAATCCACACATCATTCCACACATTAGTCCACACCTCACTCCACACCTCATTCCACACCTCATTCAACCCATCATTCCACACATCAGTCCACACCTCATTCCACACCTCATTCCACACCTCATTCCACCCATTATTCCACATCTCATTCCTCACATCATTCCACACATAATTCCACACATCATTCAACAACCTCATTCCACATACCATTCCACACCTCATTCCACACATCATTCCACACATCATTCCACACATCAGTCCATACCTCATTCCACTCCTCATTCCACATAACACTCCACGCATCATTCCACACATCATTCCAAACATCATTCCACGCAACATTCCATGCATCATTCCACACATCATTCCACGCATCTTTCCAGACTTCATTCCAGAAAACATTCCACACCTCATTCCACACATCATTCCACACATCATTCCACACATCATTCCAACATCATTCCAAACATCATTCCACATCACATTCCACACATCATTCCACAAAATATTCCACGCATCATTCCAAACATCATTACAGACATCATTTCACACATCATTCTACACATCATTACACAGCTCATTCCACACCTCATTCCACACATCATTCCACACCGCATTCCACACCTCATTCCACCCATCATTCCACACATCATTCAACAACATTCGACAACATTCCATATATCATTCCACACATCATTCCACACATCAGTCCATACCGCATTCCACACCTCATTCCACACATCATTCCACACATCATTCCAAACATCATTGTACATCACATTCCACATCATTCCACACATCATTCCACACCATATTCCAGCATCATTCCACACATCATACCACACATCATTCCAAACATCATTACATACATCATTACATACATAATTCCACACATCATTCCACACATCAATCCACACATTATTCCAAACATGATTCCACACATCATTCCACACATCATTCCAAACATCATTCCACACATCATTCCATACATCATTCCACATGTCATTCGACACATCATTCCACACATCATTCCACAAAACATTCCAAACATCATTCCACATCACATTCCACATCATTCCACATATCATTCCACACCATATTCCACGCATCATTCCACACATCATTCCAAATATCATTACATACATCATCCCACACGTCATTCCACACAGCATGTCACACATCATTCCACACATCATTCCACACAGCATGTCACACATCATTCCACACATCATTCCACACCTCATTCCACACCTCATTCCACACCACATAACAAATATCATCCCACGCATCATTCCAAACATAATTCCACACCTCATTCCACACCTCATTCCACAACATTCCACACCTCATTCCACACCGCATTCCACCCATCATTCCACACATCATTCAACAACATTCCATAACTTTCCACACATCATTCCACACATCATTCCACACGTCAGTACATACCTCATTCCACACCTCATTACACACATCATTCCACACATCATTCCAAACATCATTCCACATCACATTCCACATCATTCTACACATCACTCCACACCATATGCCACGCATCATTCCAACATCATTCCAAACATCATTACATACATCATTCCACACATCATTCCACACATCAATCCAAACATTATTACAAACATCATTCCACACATCATTCCACACATCATTCGAAACATCATTCCACACATCATTCCATACATCATTCCAGATGTCAATCGACACATCATTCCACGTATCTTTCCACACTTCATTCCACACATCATTACACACATCATTCCACACATCATTCCAAACATCATTCCACATCATATTCCACATTATTCCACACATCATTCCACACTTTATTCCACGCATCATTCCACACATCATTCCAAACATCATTACATACATCATTCCACGCATCATTCGGAACATCATTCCACACATCATTCCAGATGTCATTCGACACATCATTCGAAACATCTTTCCACACTTCATTCCACACATCATTCCACACTTCATTCCACACATCATTCCACACATCATTCCAAACATCATTCCACATCATATTCCACATCATTCCACACATAATTCCACACCATATTCCACGCATCATTCCACACATCATTCCACAGAGCATGTCACACATCATTCCACACATCATTCCACAAATCATGTCACACATCATTCCACACATCATTCCACACCTCATTCCACACCTCATTCCAAATATCATTCCACACATCATTCCACATATCATTCCACACTTCATTCCACACATCATTCCACACCTCATTCCACACCTCATTCCACACCTCATTCCAAACCTCATTGCGCAATACATTCCACCCATCATTCCACATAGTATTCCACACATAATTCCACACATCATTCCATACCTCATTCCACATCCGATCCAACACCTCATTCCATACATCATTCCACACATCATTCCACACATCATTCCACACATCATTGCACACATCCTTTCACACATCATTCCACACATCATTCCACACATCATTTCACACCTCATTCCACAACATTCCAGACATCATTCGACACATCAATCCGCACATCATTCCACACATTAGTCCACACCTCATTCCACACCTCATTCCACACCTCATTCCAGCCATCATTCCACACGTCATTCCACACATCATTCCACAACATTCCTCAACATTGCACACATCATTCCACACATCATTCCACACATCACTCCATACCTCATTCCACACCTCATTGCACACATCATTCCACACATCATTCCACACATCATTTCAAACATCATTCCACACCACATTCCACGTAACATTCCACACCTCATTCCACACATCATTCCACACTTCATTTCACACATCATTCCTCACCTCTTTCCCTATATCATTCCACACATCATTCAATATATCATTCCACATATCGTTCCACACATCATTCCACACATCATTCCACACATCATTCCACACATCATTCCACACATCATTCCATACAGCATTCCAAATATCATTCCACACCTCATTCCACATATCATTCCATGCATCATTCCACCTCTCATTCCACACATCATTCCACACAGCATTCCACACCTCATTCCACATATCATTCCACAAAGCATTCCACACATCTTTCCATCTCTCATTCCACACGTCATTGAAAAACTAATTCCACACAACATGCCACACATCATGCCACACACAATTCCACACCTCATTCCACACCTCATTCCCCACATCATTCCACACGTCATTCCACACATCGTCCATACCTCATTCCACACCTCATTCCACACATCATTCCACACATCATTCCACACATCATTCCACACATCATTCCACACAACATTACAAACATCATTCCACATCACATTCCACATAACAATCCACGCATCATTCAACACATCATTCCAAACATCATTTCACACATCATTCCATACATCATTCCAGATGTCAATCGACACATCATTCCACACATCTTTCTACACTTCATTCCACGCATCATTCCACATCTCATTCCACACATCATTCCACACATCATTCCAAATATCATTCAACAACCTCATTCCACATACCATTCCACATCTCATTCCACTCATCATTCCACACATCATTCCACACATCAGTCCATACCTCATTCCACACCTCATTCCACACTTCATTCCGCACATCATTCCACACATCATTCCACATATCAGTCCACACATCATTCTGAACATCATTCCTGATCACATTCCACATGACATTCCACGCATCATTCCACACATCATTCCACGCATCATTCCTCACCTCATTCCACACCTCATTCCAAATATCATTCCACGCACCATTCCACACATCATTCCACACATCATTCCACACGTCATTCCACACATCATTCAACAACATTCCACATCATTCCACTCATCATTCCACTCATCATTCCACACATCATTCTACACATGATTCCAAACATCATTCCACACATCATTGCACACATCATTCCGAACATCATTCCACACATCATTCCATACATCATTCCAAATGTCATTCCACACATCATTCCACACATCTTTCCAAACTTTATTCCACACATCATTCCACAAATCATTCCACACATCATTCCAAACATCATTCCACATCACATTCCACATCATTGCACACATCATTCAACACCATATTCCAGGCATCATTCCACACATCATTCCAAACATCATTACATACCTAATTCCACACATCATTCCACACATAATTCCACACATCATTCCACACCTCATTCCACACATCATTCCACACATCATTGTAAACATCATTCCGCACATCATTCCACACATCATTCCACACCTAATTCCACACATCATTCCACAACATTCCACACATCATTCCACACATCAATCCACACATCATTCCACACATTAGTCCACACCTCATTCCACACCTCATTCCACAACTCATCCACAACTCAATCCACACTTCATTCCACATATCATTCCACACATCATTCCACACATCATTCCAGATATTATTCGACACATCATTGCACACATCATTCCACACAGAATTCCATACATCATTCCACACATCATTCCACACATGATTCCACACAGCATTCCACACATCATTGACACATCATTCCACACATCATTCCACACAGCATTCCACACAGCATTCCACACATCATTCCACACCTCATTCCACACATCATTCCACACATCATTGCACTCATCATTCCACACAGCATTCCAAACATCATTCCACACCTCATTCCACATATAATTCCACGCATCATTCAAGATCTCATTCCACACATCATTACACACAATAATTCCACACCTCATTCCACACCTCATTCCACAACTCATTCCAAACATCATTCCACACGTCATTCCACACATTATTCGACACATCATTCCAACCATCAGTCCACACATCATTCCAGACATCATTCCAGATATTATTCGACACATCATTGCACACATCATTCCAAACTACATTCCACACATCATTCCGCACCTCATTCCACTCATCATTCCACACATCATTCAATACATCATTCCACATATCATTCCACACATCATTCCACACATCATTCCATACATCATTGCACACATCATTCCTCACCTCATTGCACTCATCATTCCACACTTCCTTCCACACCTCATTCCACACATCATTCCACACGTCATTCCACACATCATTCCATATATCATTCCACACATCATTCCACATATCATTCCACACATCATTCCATCCCTCATTCCACACCTCATTGAACACCTCATTCCACACATCATTCCACACATCATTCAACACCCTATTCCACACCTCATTCCACATATCATTCCACAACATTCAACTCATCATTCCACAACTCATTCCACATCACATTCCACATAACATTCGACGCATCATTCCACACCTCATTCCAAATATCATTCCACACACCATTCCATACATCATTGCTCACTTCATTCCACACCTCATTCCACACCGTATTCCACACATCATTCCACACATCATTCAACACCTCATTCCACACCTCATTCCACACCTCATTCCAAATATCATTCCACGCATCATTCCACACATCATTCCACACCTCATTCCACACCTCATTCCACCCATCATTGCACAAATCATTCAACAACATTCCACAACATTCCACACATCATTCCACACATCATTCCATACCTCATTCCACACCTTATTCCACACATCATTCCACAATTCATTCCAAACATCATTCCACATCACATTCCACATCATTCCACACATCATTCCACACCATAGTCCACGCATCATTCCACACAGTGAAATCAGGGATAGTATTAAAGCCAAGGAAGTGGCATACAAATTGGCCAGAAAAAGCAGCGAACCTGTGACTGGGAGAAATTTATAACTCAGCAGAGGAGGACAAAGGGTTTGATTAGGGCAGGGAAAATGGAGTATGAGAACAAGCTTGCAGGGAACATTAAGACGGATTGCAAAAATTTCTATACATATGTAAAGAGAAAAAGGTTCGTAAAGACAAACGTAGGGCCCCTGCAGTCAGAATCAGGGGAAGTCATAACGGGCAACAAAGAAATGGCGGACCAATTGAACAAGTACTTTGGTTCGGTATTCACGAAGGAGGACACGAACAACCTTCCGGTTATAAAAGGGGTCGGGGAGTCTAGTAAGGAGGAGGAACTGAGGGAAATCCTTATTAGCTGCGAAATTGTGTTGCGGAAATTGATGGGATTGAAGGCCGATAAATCCCCAGGGCCTGATGGACTGCATCCCAGAGTACTTAAGGAGGTGGCCTTGGAAATAGTGGATGCGTTGATAGTCATTTTCCAACATTCCACTGACTCTGGATCAGTTGCTATGGAGTGGAGGGTAGCCAATGTAACACCACTTTTTAAAAAAAGGAGGGAGAGAGAAAACAGGGAATTATAGACCGGTCAGCCTGACATCGGTAGTGGGTAAAATGATGGAATCCATTATTAAGGAAGTCATAGCAGTGCATTTGGAAAGAGGTGACATGATAGGTCCAAGTCAGCATGGATTTGTGAAAGGGAAATCATGCTTGACAAATCTTCTGGACTTTTTTGAGGATGTTTCCAGTAGAGTGGAAAAGGGAGAACCAGTTGATGTGGTATATTTGGACTTTCAGAAGGCGTTCGACAAGGTCCCACACAAGAGATTGATCTGCCAAGTTAGAGCACATGGGATTGGGGTTAGTGTACTGACATGGATTGAGAACTGGTTGTCAGACAGGAAGCAAAATTAGGAGTAAATGGGTACTTTTCAGAATGGCAGCCAGTGACTCGTGGGGTACCGCAAGGTTCTGTGCTGGGGCCCCAGCTGTTTACACTGTACATTAATGATTTAGATGAGGGGATTAAATGTAGTATCTCCAAATTTGCGGATGACACTAAGTTGGGTGGCAGTTTGAGCTGCGAGGAGGATGCTGTGAGGCTGCAGAGCGACTTGGATAGGTCAGATGAGTGGGCAAATGCATGGCAGATGAGGTATAATGTGAATAAATGTGAGGTTATCCACTTTGGTGGTAAAAACAGAGAGACAGACTATTATCTGAATGGTGACAGATTAGGAAAAGGGGAGGTGCAAAGAGACCTGGGTGTCATGGTACATCAGTCATTGAAGGTTGGCATGCAGGTGCAGCAGGCGGTTAAGAAAGCAAATGGCATGTTGGCCTTCATAGCAAGGGGATTTGAGTACAGGGGCAGGGAGGTGTTTCTGCAGTTGTACAGGGCATTGGTGATGCCGCAGCTGGAGTATTGTGTACAGTTCTGGTCTCCTAACCTGAGGAAGGACATTCTTGCTATTGGGGGAGTACAGCGAAGGTTCACCAGACTGATTCCCGGGATGGCGGGACTGACCAATCAAGAAAGTCTGGATCAACTGGGCTTATATTCACTGGAGTTCAGAAGAATGAGAGGGGACCTCATAGAAACATTTAAAATTCTGACGGGGTTAGACAGGTTAGATGCAGGAAGAATGTTCCCAATGTTGGGGAAGTCCAGAACCAGAGGTTACAGCCGAAGGATAAGGGGTAAGCCATTTAGGACCGAGATGCGTAGGAACTTCTTCACCCAGAGAGTGATGAACCTGTAGAATTCTCTACCACAGAAAGTTGTTGAGGCCAATTCACTAAATATATTCAAAAAGGAGTTAGATGAGGTCCTTACTACTAGGGGGATCAAGGGGTATGGCGAGAAAGCAGGAATGGGGTACTGAAGTTGAATGTTCAGCCATGAACTCATTGAATGGCGGTGCAGGCTAGAAGGGCCGAATGGCCTACTCCTGCACCTATTTTCTATGTTTCTATGTTTTTACATCATTCCAAACATCATCACATACATCATTCCACACATCATTCCACACATCATTCCACACATTATTCCACACATCATTCCACACATTATTCCAAACATCATTCCACACATCATTCCACACATCATTCCAAACATCATTCCACACATCATTCCACAAATCATTCCAGATGTCATTCTCCACATCATTCCACACATCTTTCCACACTTCATTCCACACATCATTCCACACGTCATTCCACACATCATTCCAAATATCATTCCACATCATATTAAACATCAATCCATACATCATTCCACACCATATTGCATGCATCATTCCACACATCATTCCAAACATCTTTCCACACATCATTCCACACATCATTCCACACATCATTCCACACCTCATTCCACACCTCATTCCACACCTCATTCCACACCTCATTCCGCAACTCATTCCACCCATCATTCCACACAGCATTCCACACATAATTCCACACATCCTTCCATACCTCATTCCACATCTGATCCAACACCTCATTCCACACATCATTCCACACATCATTTCACAAATCATTCCACACATCATTGCACACATCATTCCACACATCATTCCACACATCATTCCACACATCATTCCACACCTCATTCCACAACATTCCACACATCATTCCACACATCAATCCACACATCATTCCACACATTAGTCCACACCTCACTCCACACCTCATTCCACACCTCATTCAACCCATCATTCCACACATCAGTCCACGCCTCATTCCACACCTCATACCACACCTCATTACACCCATTATTCCACATCTCATTCCACACATCATTCCACACATAATTCCACACATCATTCAACAACCTCATTCCACATACCATTCCACACCTCATTCCACACATCATTCCACACATCATTCCACACATCAGTCCATACCTCATTCCACTCCTCATTCCACATAACACTCCACGCATCATTCCACACATCATTCCATACATCATTCCACGCAACATTCCATGCATCATTCCACACATCATTACACGCATCTTTCCAGACTTCATTCCACAAGTCATTCCACACCTCATTCCACACATCATTCCACACATCATTCCACACATCATTTCCAACATCATTCCAAACATCATTCCACATCACATTCCACACATCATTCCACAAAATATTCCACGCATCATTCCAAACATCATTACAGACATCATTTCACACATCATTCCACACATCATTATACAGCTCATTCCACACCTCATTCCACACATCATTCCACACCGCATTCCACACCTCATTCCACCCACAATTCCACACATCATTCAACAACATTCGACAACATTCCATATATCATTCCACACATCATTCCACACATCAGTCCATACCTCATTCCACACCTCATTCCACACATCATTCCACACATCATTCCAAACATCATTGTACATCACATTCCACATCATTCCACACATCATTCCACACCATATTCCAGCATCATTCCACACATCATTCCACACATCATTCCAAACATCATTACATACATCATTACACACATAATTCCACACATCATTCCACACATCAATCCACACATTATTCCAAACATGATTCCACACATCATTCCACACATCATTCCAAACATCATTCCACACATCATTCCATACATCATTCCACATTTCATTCGACACATCATTCCACACATCATTCCACAAAACATTCCAAACATCATTCCACATCACATTCCACATCATTCCACATATCATTCCACACCATATTCCACGCATCATTCCACACATCATTCCAAATATCATTACATACATCATCACACACGTCATTCCACACAGCATGTCACACATCATTCCACACATCATTCCACACAGCATGTCACACATCATTCCACACATCATTCCACACCTCATTCCACACCTCATTCCACACCACATTCCAAATATCATCCCACGCATCATTCCAAACATAATTCCACACCTCATTCCACACCTCATTCCACAACATTCCACACCTCATTCCACACCGCATTCCACCCATTATTCCACACATCATTCAACAACATTCCATAACATTCCACACATCATTCCACACATCATTCCACACGTCAGTACATAGCTCATTCCACACCTCATTACACACATCATTCCACACATCATTCCAAACATCATTCCACATCACATTCCACATCATTCCACACATCACTCCACACCATATGCCACGCATCATTCCACACATCATTGCAAACAACATTACAGACATCATTCCACACATCATTCCACACATCAGTCCACACATCATTCCACACATCAATCCAAACATTATTACAAACATCATTCCACACATCATTCCACACATCATTCGAAACATCATTCCACACATCATTCCATACATCATTCCAGATGTCAATCGACACATCATTCCACATATCTTTCCACACTTCATTCCACACATCATTACACACATCATTCCACACATCATTCCAAACATCATTCCACATCATATTCCACATCATTCCACACATCATTCCACACCATATTCCACGCATCATTCCACACATCATTCCAAACATCATTACATACATCATTCCACGCATCATTCGGAACATCATTCCACACATCATTCCATACATCATTCCAGATGTCATTCGACACATCATTTGAAACATCTTTCCACACTTCATTCCACACATCATTCCACACTTCATTCCACACATCATTCCACACATCATTCCAAACATCATTCCACATCATATTCCACATCATTCCACACATCATTCCACACCATATTCCACGCATCATTCCACACATCATTCCACAGAGCATGTCACATCATTCCACACATCATTCCACAAATCATGTCACACATCATTCCACACATCATTCCACCCCTCATTCCACACCTCATTCCACACCTTATTCCACACTTAATTCCGCAACTCATTCCACCCATCATTCCACACTGCATTCCACACATAATTCCACACAACATTCCATACCTCATTCCACATCTGATCCAACACCTCATTCCAAACATCATTCCACATATCATTCCACACATCATTCCACATATCATTGCACACATCATTCCACACATCATTCCACACATCATTCCACACATCATTCCACACCTCTTCCACAACATTCCACACATCATTCCACACATCAATCCACACATCATTCCACACATTAGTCCACACCTCATTCCATACCTCATTCCACACCTCATTCCACCCATCATTCCACACATCATTCCACACATCATTCCTCAACATTCCTCAACATTCCACACATCATTCCACGCATCATTCCACACATCAGTCCACACCTCATTCCACACCTCATTCCACACCTCATTCCACCCATTATTCCACATCTCATTCCACACAGCATTCCACACATAATTCCACAGATCATTCAACAACCTCATTCCACATACCATTTCACACCTTATTCCACACATCATTCCACACATCATTCCACACATCAGTCCATACCTCATTCCACTTCTCATTCCACATAACACTCCACGCATCATTCCACACATCATTCCAAACATCATTCCACGCAGCATTCCATGCATCAGTCCACACATCATTCCACGCATCTTTCCAGACTTCATTCCACACATAATTCCACACCTCATTCCACACATCATTCCACACATCATTCCACTCATTATTTCAAACATCATTCCAAACATCATTCCACATCACATTCCACACATCATTCCACACCATATTCCACGCATCATTCAATAACATTCCACAACATTCCATACATCATTCCACACATCATTCCACACATCAGTCCATACCTCATTCCACATCTCATTCCACACATCATTCCACACATCATTCCAAACATCATTTTACATCACATTCCACATCATTCCACACATCATTCCACACCATATTCCAGCATCATTCCACACAGCATTCCACACATCATTCCAAACATCATTACATACATCATTACACACATAATTCCACACATTATTCCACACATCCTTCCACACATCAATCCACACATTATTCCAAACATGATTCCGGACATTATTCCACACATCATTCCAAACATCATTCCACACATCATTCAATAAATCATTCCATAACTCTTTCCACACCTCATTCCACACATCATTCCACACCATATTCCACGCATCATTCCACACAGGGAAATCAGGGATAGTATTAAAGCCAAGGAAGTGGCATACAAATTGGCCAGAAATAGCAGCGAACCTGGGGACTGGGAGAAATTTAGAACTCAGCAGAGGAGGACAAAGGGTTTGATTTGGGTAGGGAAAATGAAACATGAGAAGAAGCTTGCAGGGAACATTAAGACGGATTGCAAAAGTTTCTAAAGATATGTAAAGAGAAAAAGGTTCGTAAAGACAAACGTAGGTCCACTGCAGTCAGAATCAGGGGAAGTCATAACGGGGAACAAAGAAATGGCGGACCAAATGAACAAGTACTTTGGTTCGGTATTCACGAAGGAGGACACGAACAACCTTCCGGTTATAAAAGGGGTCGGGGGGTCTAGTAAGGAGGAGGAACTGAGGGAAATCCTTATTAGCCGGGAAATTGTGTTGGGGAAATTGATGGGATTGAAGGCCGATAAATCCCCAGGGCCTGATGGACTGCATCCCGAGAACTTAAGGAGGTGGCCTTGGAAATAGTGGATGCGTTGACAGTCATTTTCCAACATTCCATTGACTCTGGATCAGTTCCTATGGAGTGGAGGGTAGCCAATGTACCCCCACTTTTTAAAAAAGGAGGGAGAGAGAAAACAGGGAATTATAGACAGGTCAGCCTGATATCGGTAATGGGTAAAATGATGGAATCAATAATTAAGGATTTCATAGCAGTGCATTTGGAAAGAGGTGACATGATAGCTCCAAGTCAGCATGGATTTGTGAAAGGGATCTCATGCTTGACAAATCTTCTGGAATTTTTTGAGGATGTTTCCAGTAGAGTGGAAAAGGGAGAACCAGTTGATGTGGTATATTTGGACTTTCAGAAGGCGTTCGACAAGGTCCCACACAAGAGATTGATGTGCAAAGTTAGAGCACATGGGATTGGGGGTAGTGTACTGACGTGGATTGAGAACTGGTTGTCAGACAGGAAGCAAAGAGTAGGAGTAAATGGGTACTTTTCAGAATGGCAGGCAGTGACTAGTGGGGTAGCGCAAGGTTCTGTGCTGGGGCCCCAGCTGTTTACACTGTACATTAATGATTTAGATGAGGGGATTAAATGTAGTATCTCCAAATTTGCGGATGACACTAAGTTGGGTGGCAGTGTGAGCTGCGAGGAAGATGCTGTGAGGCTGCAGAGCGACTTGGATAGGTTAGGTGATATGCACATGCATGGCAGATGAAGTATAATGTGGATAAATGTGAAGTTATCCACTTTGGTGGTAAAAACAGAGAGACAGAGTATTATCTGAATGGTGACAGATTAGGAAAAGGGGAGGTGCAAAGAGACCTGCGTGTCATGGTACATCAGTCATTGAAGGTTGGCATGCAGGTGCAGCAGGCGGTTAAGAAAGCAAATGGCATGTTGGCCTTCATAGCAAGGGGATTTGAGTACAGGGGCAGGGAGGTGTTGCTACAGTTGTACAGGGCATTGGTGAGGCCACACCTGGAGTATTGTGTATAGTTTTGTTCTCCTAACCTGAGGAAGGACATTCTTGCTATTGGGGGAGTGCAGCGAAGGTTCACCAGACTGATTCCCGGGATGGCGGGACTGACCTATCAAGAAAGACTGGATCAACTGGGCTTGTATTCACTGGAGTTCAGAAGAATGAGAGGGGACCACATAGAATCATTTAAAATTCTGACGGGGTTAGACAGGTTAGATGCAGGAAGAATGTTCCCAATGTTGGGGAAGTCCAGAACCAGAGGTCACAGTCTAAGGATAAGGGGTAAGCCATTTAGGACCGAGATGCGGAGGAACTTCTTCACCCAGATAGTGGTGAACCTGTGGAATTCTCTACCACAGAAAGTTGTTGAGGCCAATTCACTAAATATATTCAAAAAGGAGTTAGATGACGTCCTTAGTACTAGGGGGATCAAGGGGAATGGCGAGAAAGCAGGAATGGGGTACTGAAGTTGAATGTTCAGCCATGAACTCATTGAATGACGGTGCAGGCTAGAAGGGCCGAATGGCCTACTCCTGCACCTATTTTCTATGTTTCTATGTTTCTACATCATTCCAAACATCATCACATACATCATTCCACACATCATTCCACACATCATTCCATACATTATTCCACACATCATTCCACACATTATTCCAAACATCATTCCACACATCATTCGAAACATCATTCCACGCATCATTCCATAAATCATTCCAAATATCATTCCACATCATATTACACATCATTCCAAACATCATTACATACATCATTCCACACATCATTCCACACAGCATGTCACACATCATTCCACACATCATTCCACACAGCATGTCACACATCATTCCACACATCATTCCACACCTCATTCCACACCTCATTCCACACCTCATTCCAAATATCATTCCACGCATATTTCCACACATCATTGCACACATCATTCCACACATCATTCCACACCTCATTCCACACCTCATTCCACACCTCATTCCACACCTCATTCCGCAACTCAATCCACCCATCATTCCACACAGCATTCCAAACATAATTCCACACATCATTCCATACCTCATTCCACATCTGATCCAACACCTCATTCCACACATCATTCCACACATCATTCCACACATCATTCCACACATCATTGCACACATCATTGCACACATCATTCCACACATCATTCCACACATCATTCCACACCTCATTCCACAACATTCCACACATCATTCCACACATCAATCCACACATCATTCCACACATTAGTCCACACCTCATTCCACACCACATTCCACACCTCATTCCACCCATCATTCCACACATCATTCCACCCATCATTCCACAACATTCCTCAACATTCCACACATCATTCCACGCATCATTCCACACATCAGTCCACACCTCATTCCACACCTCATTCCACCCATTATTGCACATCTCATTCCACACATCATTAAACACATAATTCCACACATCATTCAACAACCTCATTCCACATACCATTCCACACCTCATTCCACACATCATTCCACACATCATTCCACACATCAGTCCATACCTCATTCCACTCCTCATTCCACATAACACTCCACGCAACATTCCACACATCATTCCAAACATCATTCCACGCATCATTCCATGCATCATTCCACACATCATTCCACGCATCTTTCCAGACTTCATTCCACACATCATTACACACCTCATTCCACACATCATTCCACACATCATTCCACACATTATTTCAAACATCATTCCAAACATCATTCCACATCACATTCCACACATCATTCCACACCATATTCCACGCATCATTCCAAATATCATTACAGACATCATTTCACACATCATGCCACACATCATTAGACAGCGCATTCCACACCTCATTCCACATATCATTCCACACCGCATTCCACACCTCATTCCACCCATCATTCCACACATCATTCAAGAACATTCCACAAAATCCATACATCATTCCACACATCATTCCACACATCAATCCATACCTCATTCCACACCTCATTCCACACATCATTCCACACATCATTCCAAAAATCATTGTACATCACATTCCACATCATTCCACACATCATTCCACACCATATTCCAGCATCATTCCACACATCATTCCACACATCATTCCAAACATGATTACATACATCATTACACACATAATTCCACACATCATTCCACACATCATTCCACACATCATTCCACGCATCATTCCACACACCAGTCCACAACTCATTCCTCACCTCATTCCACACCTCATTCCACCCATTATTCCACATCTCATTCCACACATCATTAAACACATAATTCCACACATCATTCAACAACCTCATTCCACATACCATTCCACACCTCATTCCACACATCATTCCACACATCATTCCACACATCAGTCCATACCTCATTCCACTCCTCATTCCAAATAACACTCCACGCATCATTCCACACATCATTCCAAACATCATTCCACGCATCATTCCATGCATCATTCCACACATCATTCCACGCATCTTTCCAGACTCATTCCACACATCATTACACACCTCATTACACACCTCATTCCACACCTCATTCCACACCTCATTCCACCCATTATTCCACATCTCATTCCACACATCATTAAACACATAA
The DNA here is from genome assembly GCF_044704955.1 of Pristiophorus japonicus. Lineage (NCBI taxonomy): Eukaryota > Metazoa > Chordata > Chondrichthyes > Pristiophoridae > Pristiophorus > Pristiophorus japonicus. Next base: position 18,952,033 of record NW_027252668.1, read on the forward strand.
TTCCACACATCATTCAACAACCTCATTCCACATACCATTCCACACCTCATTCCACACATCATTCCACACATCATTCCACACATCAGTCCATACCTCATTCCACTCCTCATTCCAAATAACACTCCACGCATCATTCCACACATCATTCCAAACATCATTCCACGCATCATTCCATGCATCATTCCACACATCATTCCACGCATCTTTCCAGACTCATTCCACACATCATTACACACCTCATTCCACACATCATTCCACACATCATTCCACACATCATTTCAAACATCATTCCAAACATCATTCCACATCACATTCCACACATCATTCCACACCATATTCCACGCATCATTCCAAACATCATTACAGACATCATTTCACACATCATTCCACACATCATTACACAGCTCATTCCACACCTCATTCCACACATCATTCCACGCCACATTCCACACCTCATTCCACCCATCATTCCACACATCATTCAACAACATTCCACAACATTCCATACATCATTCCACACATCATTCCACACATCAATCCATACCTCATTCCACACCTCATTCCACACATCATTCCACACATCATTCCAAACATCATTGTATATCACATTCCACATCATTCCACACATCATTCCACACCATATTCCAGCGTCATTCCACACCTCATTCCACACATCATTCCAAACACCATTACATACATCATTACACACATAAATCCACACATCATTCCACACATCATTCCACACATCATTCCAAACATCATTCCACACATCATTCCATACATCATTCCAGATGTCATTCGACACATCATTCCTCACATCATTCCACACAACATTCCAAACATCATTCCACATCACATTCCACATCATTCCACATATCATTCCACACCATATTCCACGCGTCATTCCACACATCATTCCAAATACAATTACATACATCATTCCACACATCATTCCACACAGCATGTCACACATCATTACACACATCATTCCACACAGCATGTCACACATCATTCCACACATCATTCCACACCTCATTCCACACCTCATTCCACACCTCATTCCAAATATCATTCCACGCTTCATTCCAAACATAATTCCACACCTCATTCCACACCTCATTCCACACCTCATTCCACCTCTCATTCCACACCGCATTCCACCCATCATTCCACACATCATTCCACAACATTCCATAACATTCCACACATCATTCCATCACATTCCACACGTCAGTGCATACCTCATTCCACACCTCATTTCACACATCATTCCACACATCATTCCAAATCACATTCCACATCATTCCACATATTACTCCACACCATATTCCACGCATCATTCCACCCATCATTCCACACATCATTCCACACATCAATCCAAACATTATTACAAACATCATTCCACACATCATCCACACATCATTCGAAACATCATTCCACACATCATTCCATACAACATTCCAGATGTCATTCGACACATCTTTCCACACTTCATTCCACACATCATTCCACACTTCATTCCACACTTCATTCCACACATCATTCCAAACATCATTCCACATCATATTCCACATCATTCCATACATCATTCCACACCATATTCCACGCATCATTCCACACATCATTCCACAGAGCATGTAACACTTCATTCCACACATCATTCCACACAGCATGTCACACATCATTCCACACATCATTCCACACCTCATTCCACACCTCATTCCACACCTCCTTCCAAATATCATTCCACACATCATTCCACATATCATTCCACACTTCATATTAAACATCATTCCACACCTCATTCCACACCTCATTCCAAACCTCATTCCGCAACTCATTCCACCCATCATTCCACACAGTATTCCACACATAATTCCACACATCATTCCATACCTCATTCCACATCCGATCCAACACCTCATTCCATACATCATTCCACACATCATTCCGCACATCATTCCATACATCATTGCACACATCATTTCACACATCATTCCACACATCATTCCACACATCATTTCACACCTCATTCCATAACATTCCACACATCATTCCACACATCAATCCATACATCATTCCGCACATTAGTCCACACCTCATTCCACACCTCATTCCACAACTCATTCCACCCATCATTCCACACATCATTCCACACATCATTCCACAACATTCTCAACATTGCACACATCATTCCACACATCATTCCACACATCATTTCAAACATCATTCCACACCTCATTCCAGGTAACATTCCACACCTCATTCCACACATCATTCCACACTTCATTTCACACATCATTCCTCACCTCATTCCACACATCATTCCACACATCATTCAATACATCATTCCACATATCATTCCACACATCATTCCACACATCATTCCACACATCATTCCACAAGCATTCAACACATCATTGCACACATCATTCCACACAGCATTCCACAACGCATTCCACACATCATTCCACACATCATTCCACACAGCATTCCAAATATCATTCCACACCTCATTCCACATATCATTCCATGCATCATTCCACATCTCATTCCACACATCATTCCACACAGCATTCCACACCTCATTCCACACATCATTCCGCAAGTCATTCCATACTCATTCCACACATCATTCCACAAAGCATTCCACACATCTTTCCATTTCTCATTCCACACGTCATTGAAAAACTAATTCCACACAACATGCCACACATCGTGCCAGACACCATTCCACACCTCATTCCACACCTCATTCCCCACATCATTCCACACGTCATTCCACACATCAGTCCATAACTCATTCCACACCTCATTCCACACATCATTCCACACATCATTCCACACATCATTCTACACAACATTACAAACATCATTCCACATCACATTCCACATAACATTCCACGCATCATTCAACACATAATTCCACACATCATTCCATACATCATTCCAGATGTCATTCGACACATCATTCCACACAACATTCCAAATATCATCCACTCCTCATTCCACATATCATTCCACGCATCATTCCACATCTCATTCCACACATCATTCCACACATCATTCCAAACATCATTCAACAACCTCATTCCACATACCATTCCACATCGCATTCCACTCATCATTCCACACATCATTCCACACATCAGTCCATACCTCATTCCACACCTCATTCCACACTTCATTCCGCACATCATTCCACACATCATTCCACACATCATTCCAGATATTATTCGACACATCATTGCACACATCATTCCACACAGAATTCCATACATCATTCCACACATCATTCCACACATGATTCCACACAGCATTCCACACATCATTGACACATCATTCCACACATCATTCCATACAGCATTCGACACAGCATTCCTCGCATCATTCCAGATCTCATTCCACACATCATTACACACAACATTCCACACCTCATTCCACATATCATTCCACACATCATTGCACATATCATTGCACACATCTCTCCACACATCATTCCACATAACATTCCACAACATTCCACACATCATTCCACACATCAATCCACACATCGCTCCACACATCAGTCCACACCTCATTCCACATCTCATTCCAAACATCATTCCACACATCATTCCAGACATCATTCGAGATATTATTCGACACATCATTGCGCACATCATTCAAAACTTCATTCCACACATCATTCCGCACCTCATTCCACTCATCATTCCACACATCATTCAATACATCATTCCACATATCATTCCACACATCATTCCACACATCATTCCACACATCATTCCACACATCATTCCACACATCATTCCATAGAGCATTCCACACATCATTGCACACATCATTCCACACGTCCTTCCACACCTCATTCCACACATCATTCCTCACGTCATTCCACACATCATTCCATATATCATTCCACACATCATTCCACATACCATTCCACGCATCATTCCAAACATCATTCCACACATCATTCCACATATCATTCGACACATCACTGATGACATCATTGCACATATCATTCCACACATCAGTCCACACATCATTCCATCCCTCATTCCACACCTCATTCCACACCTCATTCCACACATCACTGATGACATCATTGCACATATCATTCCACACATCAGTCCACACATCATTCCATCCCTCATTCCACACCTCATTGAAAACCTCATTCCACACATCACTCCACACATCATTCCACACCCCATTACGCACCTCATTCCACATATCATTCCACAACATTCAACACATCATTCCACAACTCATTCCAAACATCATTCCACACGTCATTCCAAACATCATTCCACATCACATTCCAAATAACATTCGACGCATCATTCCACACATCATTCCAAATATCATTCCACACACCATTCCATACATCATTGCTCACTTCATTCCACACCTCATTCCACACCTCATTCCACACATCATTCCAGACATCATTCAACACCTCATTCCACACCTCATTCCACACCTCATTCCAAATATCATTCCACGCATCATTCCACACATCATTCCACATCTCATTCCACACCTCATTCCACCCATAATTCCACACATCATTCAACAACATTCCACAACATTCCACACATCATTCCACACATCATTCCATACCTCATTCCACACCTCATTCCACTCATCATTCCACAAATCAATCCAAACATTATTACAAACATCATACCACACATCATTCCACACATCATTCGAAACATCATTCCACACATCATTCCATACCTCATTCGAGATGTCATTCGACACATCATTCCACACATCTTTCCAAACTTCATTCCACACATCATTCCACACATCATTCCACACATCATTCCACACCATATTCCACGAATCATTCCACACATCATTGCAAACATCATTACATACATCATTCCACGCATCATTCGGAACATCATTAAACACATCATTCCATACATCATTCCAGATGTCATTCGACACATCATTCGACAAGTCTTTCCACACTTCATTCCACACATCATTCCACACTTCATTCCGCACTCATTCCACACATCATTCCAAACATCATTTCACATCATATTCCACATCATTCCATACATCATTCCACACCATATTCCACGCATCATTCCACACATAATTCCACAGAGCATGTCACACATCATTCCACACATAATTCCACACAGCATGTCACAAATCATTCCACACATCATTCCACACATCATTCCACACCTCATTCCAAATATCATTCCACACATCATTCCACATATCATTCCACACTTCATTCCACACATCATTCCAAACCTCATTCCACACCTCATTCCACACCTCATTCCAAACCTCATTCCGCAACTCATTCCACCGATCATTCCACACAGTATTCCACACATAATTCCACGCATCATTCCATACCTCATTCCACATCCGATCCAACACCTCATTCCATACATCATTCCACACATCATTCCGCACATCATTCCATACATCATTGCACACATCATTTCACACATCATACCACACATCATTCCACACATTATTTCACACCTCATTCCACAACGTTCCACACATCATTCCACACATCAGTCCACACATCATTCCACACATTAGTCCTCACCTCATTCCACACCTCATTCCACAACTCATTCCACCCATCATTCCACACATCATTCCACACATCATTCCACAGCATTCCTCAACATTGCACACATCATTCCACACATCATTCCACACATCACTCCATACCTCATTCCACACCTCATTGCACACATCATTCCACACATCATTCCACACATCATTTCAAACATCATTCCACACCTCATTTCACACATCATTCCTCACCTCATTCCACACATCATTTCACACATCATTCAATACATCATTCCACATATCATTCCACACATCATGCCACACATCATTCCACACATCATTACACAAGCATTCCACACATCATTGCACACATCATTCCACACATCATTCCACAACGCATTCCAAATATCATTCCACACCTCATTCCACATATCATTCCATGCATCATTCCACATCTCATTCCACACATCATTCCACACAGCATTCCACACCTCATTCCACACATTATTCCGCAAGTCATTCCATACTCATTCCACACATCATTCCACAAAGCATTCCACACATCTTTCCATCTCTCATTCCACACGTCATTGAGAAACTAATTCCACACAACATGCCACACCTCGTGCCAGACACCATTCCACACCTCATTCCACACCTCATTCCCCACATCATTCCACACGTCATTCCACACATCAGTCCATACCTCATACCACACCTCATTCCACACATCATTCCACACGTCATTCCACACATCATTCCACACATCATTCCACACAACATTCCAAACATCATTCCACATCACATTCCACATATCATTCCACGCATAATTCAACATCTCATTCCACACATCATTCCACACATCATTCCAAACATCATTCAACAACCTCATTCCACATATCATTCCACATCTCATTCCACTCATCATTCCACACATCATTCCACACATCAGTCCATACCGCATTCCACACCTCATTCCACACGTCATTCCGCACATCATTCCACACATCATTCCACACATCATTCCAGATATTATTCGACACATCATTGCACACATCATTCCACACAGAATTCCATTCATCATTCCACACATCATTCCACACATGATTCCACACAGCATTCCACACATCATTGACACATCATTCCACACATCATTCCATACAGCATTCCACACAGCATTCCACGCATCATTCCAGATCTCATTCCACACAACATTCCACACCTCATTCCACACCTCATTCCACAACTCATTCCACACATCACTGATGACATCATTGCACATATCATTCCACACATCAGTCCACACATCATTCCAACCCTCATTCCACACCTCATTGAAAACCTCATTCCACACATCACTCCACACATCATTCCACACCCCATTACGCACCTCATTCCACATATCATTCCACAACATTCAACACATCATTCCACAACTCATTCCAAACATCATTCCACACGTCATTCCAAACATCATTCCACATCACATTCCAAATAACATTCGACGCATCATTCCACACATCATTCCAAATATCATTCCACACACCATTCCATACATCATTGCTCACTTCATTCCGCACCTCATTCCACACCTCATTCCACACATCATTCCAGACATCATTCAACACCTCATTCCACACCTCATTCCACACCTCATTCCAAATATCATTCCACGCATCATTCCACACATCATTCCACATCTCATTCCACACCTCATTCCACCCATAATTCCACACATCATTCAACAACATTCCACAACATTCCACACATCATTCCACACATCATTCCATACCTCATTCCACACCTCATTCCACTCATCATTCCACAAATCAATCCAAACATTATTACAAACATCATTCCACACATCATTCCACACATCATTCGAAACATCATTCCACACATCATTCCATACCTCATTCGAGATGTCATTCGACACATCATTCCACACATCTTTCCAAACTTCATTCCACACATCATTCCACACATCATTCCACACATCATTCCACACCATATTCCACGAATCATTCCACACATCATTGCAAACATCATTACATACATCATTCCACGCATCATTCGGAACATCATTAAACACATCATTCCATACATCATTCCAGATGTCATTCGACACATCATTCGACAAGTCTTTCCACACTTCATTCCACACATCATTCCACACTTCATTCCGCACTCATTCCACACATCATTCCAAACATCATTTCACATCATATTCCACATCATTCCATACATCATTCCACACCATATTCCACGCATCATTCCACACATAATTCCACAGAGCATGTCACACATCATTCCACACATAATTCCACACAGCATGTCACAAATCATTCCACACATCATTCCACACATCATTCCACACCTCATTCCACACCTCATTCCACACCTCATTCCAAATATCATTCCACACATCATTCCACATATCATTCCACACTTCATTCCACACATCATTCCAAACCTCATTCCACACCTCATTCCACACCTCATTCCAAACCTCATTCCGCAACTCATTCCACCGATCATTCCACACAGTATTCCACACATAATTCCACACATCATTCCATACCTCATTCCACATCCGATCCAACATCTCATTCCATACATCATTCCACACATCATTCCGCACATCATTCCATACATCATTGCACACATCATTTCACACATCATACCACACATCATTCCACACATTATTTCACACCTCATTCCACAACGTTACACACATCATTCCACACATCAGTCCACACATCATTCCACACATTAGTCCACACCTCATTCCACACCTCATTCCACAACTCATTCCACCCATCATTCCACACATCATTCCACACATCATTCCACAGCATTCCTCAACATTGCACACATCATTCCACACATCATTCCACACATCACTCCATACCTCATTCCACACCTCATTGCACACATCATTCCACACATCATTCCACACATCATTTCAAACATCATTCCACACCTCATTTCACACATCATTCCTCACCTCATTCCACACATCATTCCACACATCATTCAATACATCATTCCACATATCATTCCACACATCATGCCACACATCATTCCACACATCATTACACAAGCATTCCACACATCATTGCACACATCATTCCACACATCGTTCCACAACGCATTCCAAATATCATTCCACACCTCATTCCACATATCATTCCATGCATCATTCCACATCTCATTCCACACATCATTCCACACAGCATTCCACACCTCATTCCACACATTATTCCGCAAGTCATTCCATACTCATTCCACACATCATTCCACAAAGCATTCCACACATCTTTCCATCTCTCATTCCACACGTCATTGAAAAACTAATTCCACACAACATGCCACACATCGTGCCAGACACCATTCCACACCTCATTCCACACCTCATTCCCCACATCATTCCACACGTCATTCCACACATCAGTCCATACCTCATACCACACCTCATTCCACACATCATTCCACACATCATTCCACACATCATTCCACACATCATTCCACACAACATTCCAAACATCATTCCACATCACATTCCACATATCATTCCACGCATCATTCAACATCTCATTCCACACATCATTCCACACATCATTCCTAACATCATTCAACAACCTCATTCCACATATCATTCCACATCTCATTCCACTCATCATTCCACACATCATTCCACACATCAGTCCATACCGCATTCCACACCTCATTCCACACGTCATTCCGCACATCATTCCACACATCATTCCACACATCATTCCAGATATTATTCGACACATCATTGCACACATCATTCCACACAGAATTCCATTCATCATTCCACACATCATTCCACACATGATTCCACACAGCATTCCACACATCATTGACACATCATTCCACACATCATTCCATACAGCATTCCACACAGCATTCCACGCATCATTCCAGATCTCATTCCACACAACATTCCACACCTCATTCCACACCTCATTCCACAACTCATTCCACACATCACTGATGACATCATTGCACATATCATTCCACACATCAGTCCACACATCATTCCATCCCTCATTCCACACCTCATTGAACACCTCATTCCACACATCATTCCACACATCATTCCACACCCCATTACGCACCTCATTCCACATATCATTCCACAACATTCAACACATCATTCCACAACTCATTTCACACATCATTCCACACATCATTCCAAACATCATTCCACATCACATTCCGCATAACATTCGACGCATCATTCCACACATCATTCCAAATATCATTCCACACACTATTCCATACATCATTGCTCACTTCATTCCACACCTCATTCCACACCTCATTCCACACATCATTCCAGACATCATTCGACACCTCATTCCACACCTCATTCCACACCTCATTCCAAATATCATTCCACGCATCATTCCACACATCATTCCACACCTCATTCCACACCTCATTCCACCCATCATTTCACACATCATTCAACAACATTCCACAACATTCCACACATCATTCCACACATCATTCCATACCTCATTCCACACCTCATTCCACACATCATTCCACAATTCATTCCAAACATCATTCCACATCACATTCCACATCATTCCACACATCATTCCACACCATATTCCACGCATCATTACACACAGGGAAATCAGCGATGGTATTAAAGCCAAGGAAGTGGCATACAAATTGGCCAGAAATAGCAGCGAACCTGTGGACTGGGAGAAATTTCGAACTCAGCAGAGGAGGACAAAGGTTTTGATTAGGGTAGGGAAAATGGAGTATGAGAAGAAGCTTGCAGGGAACATTAAGACGGATTGCAAAAGTTTCTATAGATATGTAAAGAGTAAAAGGTTCGTAAAGACAAACGTAGGTCCACTGCAGTCAGAATCAGGGGAAGTCATAACGGGGAACAAAAAAATGGCGGACCAATTGAACAAGTACTTTGGTTCGGTATTCACGAAGGAGGACACGAACCACCTTCCGGTTATAAAAGGGGTCGGGGGGTCTAGTAAGGAGGAGGAACTGAGGGAAATCCTTATTAGCTGGGAAATTGTGTTGGGGAAATTGATGGGATTGAAGGCCGATAAATCCCCAGGGCCTGATGGACTGCATCCCAGAGGACTTAAGGAGGTGGCCTTGGAAATAGTGGATGCGTTGACAGTCATTTTCCAACATTCCATTGACTCTGGATCAGTTCCTATGGAGTGGAGGGTAGCCAATGTAACCCCACTTTTTAAAAAAGGAGGGAGAGAGAAAACATGGAATTATAGACCGGTCAGCCTGACATCGGTAGTGGTTAAAATGATGGAATCAATTATTAAGGATGTCATAGCAGTGCATTTGGAAAGAGTTGACATGATATTTCCAAGTCAGCATGGATTTGAGAAAGGGAAATCATACTTGACAAATCTTCTGGAATTTTTTGAGGATGTTTCCAGTAGAGTGGAAAAGGGAGAACCAGTTCATGTGGTATATTTGGACTTTCAGAAGGCGTTCGACAAGGTCCCACACAAGAGATTGACGTGCAAAGTTAGAGCACAAGGGATTGGGGGTATTGTACTGACATGGATTGAGAACTTGTTGTCAGACAGGAAGCAAAGTGTCGGAGTAAATGGGTACTTTTCAGAATGGCAGGCAGTGACTCGTGGGGTACCGCAATGTTCTTTGCTGGGGCCCCAGCTGTTTACACTGTAAATTAATGATTTAGATGAGGGGATTAAATGTAGTATCTCCAAATTTGCGGATGACACTAAGTTGGGTGGCAGTGTGAGCTGCGAGGAGGATGCTGTGAGGCTCCAGAGCGACTTGGATAGGTTAGGCGAGTGGGCAAATGCAGTGCAGATGAAGTATAATGTGGATAAATGTGAGGTTATCCACTTTGGTGGTAAAAACAGAGAGACAGACTATTATCTGAATGGTGACAGATTAGGAAAAGGGGAGGTGCAAAGAGACCTGGGTGTCATGGTACATCAGTCATTGAAGATTGGCATGCAGGTGCAGCAGGCGGTTAAGAAAGCAAATGGCATGTTGGCCTTCATAGCAAGGGGATTTGAGTACAGGGGCAGGGAGGTGTTGCTACAGTTGTACAGGGCATTGGTGAGGCCACACCTGGAGTATTGTGTACAGTTTTGGTCTCCTAACCTGAGGAAGGACATTCTTGCTATTAAGGGAGTGCAGCGAAGGTTCACCAGACTGATTCCCGGGATGGCGGGACTGACCTATCAAGAAAGACTGGATCAACTGGGCTTGTATTCACTGGAGTTCAGAAGAATGAGAGGGGACCTCATTGAAACATTTAAAATTCTGACGGGGTGAGACAGGTTAGATGCAGGAAGAATGTTCCCAATGTTGGGGAAGTCCAGAACCAGAAGTCACAGTCTAAGGGTAAGGGTAAGCCATTTAGGACCGAGATTCGGAGGAACTTCTTCACCCAGAGAGTGGTGAACCTGTGGAATTATCTACCACAGAAAGGTGGTGAGGCCAATTCACTAAATATATTCAAAAAGGAGTTAGATGAGGTCCTTACTACTAGGGGGATCAAGGGGTATGGCGACAAAGCAGGAATGGGGCACTGCAGTTGAATGTTCAGCCATGAACTCATTGAATGGGGGTGCAGGCTAGAAGGGCCGAATGGCCTACTCCTGCAGCTAATTTCTATGTTTCTATGTTTCTACATCATTCCAAACATCATCACATACATCATTCCACACATGATTCCACACATCATTCCACACATTATTCCACACATCATTCCACACATTATTCCCAACATCATTCCACACATCATTCTACATCATTACAAACATCATTCCACACATCATTCCATAAATCATTCCAGATGTCATTCGACACATCATTCCACACATCTTACCACACTTCATTCCACACATCATTCCACACGTCATTCCACACATCATTCCAAATAACAATCCACATCATATTACACATCATTCCACACATCATTCCACACCATATTGCACGCATCATTCCACACATCATTCCACACAGCATGTCACAGATCATTCCACACATTATTCCACACAGCATGTCACACATCATTCCACACATCATTGCACACCTCATTCCACACCTCATTCCACACCTCATTCCAAATATCATTCCACGCATCTTTCCACAAATCATTCCACACATCATTCCACACCTCATTCCACACCTCATTCCACACTTCATTCCGCAACTCATTCCACCCATCATTCCACACAGCATTCCATGCATAATTCCACACATCATTCCATACCTCATTCCACATCTGATCCAACACCTCATTCCACACATCATTCTACACAACATTCCACACATCATTCCACACATCATTGCACACATCATTCCACACATCATTCCACACATCATTCCACACATCATTCCACACCTCATTCCACAACATTCCACACATCATTCCACACATCAATCCATACATCATTTCACAAATTAGTCCACACCTCATTTCACACCTCATTCCACACCTCATTTCACCCATCATTCCACACATCATTCCACACATCATTCCACAACATTCCTCAACATTCCACACATCATTCCACGCATCATTCCACACATCAGTCCACACCTCATTCCACACCTCATTCCACACATCCTTCCACCATTATTCCACATCTCATTCCACACAACATTCCACACATAATTCCACACATCATTCAACAACCTCATTCCACATACCATTCCACAACTCATTCCACACGTCATTCCACACATCATTCCACACATCAGTGCATACCTCATTCCACTCCTCATTCCACATAACACTCCACGCATCATTCCACACATCATTCCAAACATCATTCCACGCATCATTCCATGCATCATTCCACACATCATTCCACGCATCTTTCCAGACTTCATTCCACACATCATTCCACACCTCATTCCACAACTCATTCCACACATCATTCCACACATCATTTCAAACATTATTCCAAGCATCATTCCACATCACATTCCACACATCATTCCACACCATATTCCACGCTTCATTCCAAACATCATTACAGACATCATTTCACACATCATTCCACACATCATTACACAGCTCATTCCACACCTCATTCCACACATCATTCCACACCGCATTCCACACCTCATTCCACACATCATTCCACACATCATTCAACAACATTCCATACATCATTCCACACATCATTCCAGACATCAGTCCATACCTCATTCCACACCTCTTTCCACACATCATTCCACACATCATTCCAAACATCATTGTACATCACATTCCACATCATTCCACACATCATTCCACACCATATTCCACGCATCATTCCACACATCATTCCACACATCATTCCAAACATCATTACATACATCATTACACATATAATTCCACACATCATTCCACACATCATTCCACACATCAGTCCACACATTATTCCAAACATGATTCCACACATCATTCCACACATCATTCCAAACATCATTCCACACATCATTCCATACATCATTCCAGATGTCATTCGACACTTCATTCCACACAACATTCCAAACATCATTCCATATCACATTCCACATCATTCCACATATCATTCCACACCATATTCCACGCATCATTCCACACATCATTCCAAATATCATTACATACATCATTCCACACATCATTCCACACAGCATGTCACACATAATTCCACACATCATTCAACACAGCATGTCACACATCATTCCACACATCATTCCACACCTCATTCCACACCTCATTCCACACCTCATTCCAAATATCATTCCACGCAACATTCCACACATCATTCCACACATCATTCCACACCTCTTTCAACACCTCATTCCACACCTCATTCCACACCTCATTCCGAACCTCATTCAACCCATCATTTCACCCATCACTCCACACATAATTCCACACATCATTCCATACCTCATTCCACATCTGCATCAACACCTCATTCCACACATCATTCCACACATCATTCCACACATCATTCCACACATCATTCCACACAACATTCCACACCTAATTCCACACATCATTCCACAACATTCCACACATCATTCCACAGATCAATCCACACATCATTCCACACATTAGTCCGCACCTCATTCCACACATCATTCCACACAACATTCCAAATATCATCCAGTCCTCATTCCACAAATCATTCCGCGCATCATTCCACATCTCATTCCACACATCATTCGACACATCATTCCACACATCATTCCACACATCATTCCACACATCATTCCACACCATATTCCACACCTCATTCCACAACACAATTCCACATCTCATTCCACAAATCATTCCACATATCATTCCACACATCATTTAACACAACATTCCAGATATTATTCGAAACATCATTGCAAAAATCATTGCACACATCCTTCCACACCTCATTCCACACATCATTCCACACATCATTTCACATATCATTCCACACAGAATTCCATACATCATACCACACATCATTCCACACATCATTCCATGCAGCATTCCATACATCATTGACACATCATTCCACACATCATTCCACACAGCATTCCACACAGCATTCCACGCATCATTCCACACCTTATTCCACACATCATTCCACACATCATTGCAAACATCATTCCACTCAGCATTCCAAACATCATTCCACACCTCATTCCACATATCATTCCACGCATGATTCCACATCTCATTCCACACATCATTACACACATCATTCCACACCAAATTCCACACATCATTTCACACATAATTGCACACATCATTGCAAACATCATTGCACACACCATTCCACACAACATTGTACACATCATTCCACACCTCATTCCACACATCATTCCACAACATTCCATACATCATTGCACACATCAATCCACACATCATTCCACACATCAGTCCACACCTCATTCCACAACTCATTAGAAACACCATTCCACACATCATTCCACACATCATTCCACACATCATTCCACACATCAGTCCACACCTCATTCCACAACTCATTACAAACATCATTCCACACATCATTCCACACAACATTCCTCACCTCATTCCACTCATCATTCCACACATCATTCAATACATCATTCCACATATCACTCCACACATCATTCCACACATCATTTCACAGAGCATTCCACACATCATTGCACACACCATTGCACACCTCATTCCACACATCATTCCACACAGCATTCCACACATCATTCCAGACAACATTCCAAATATCTTCCAATCCTCATTCATCATATCATTCCACTCATCATTCCACATCTCATTCCACACGTCAGTCCACACATCATTCCATGCATCATTCCACACTTCATTCCACATATCATTCCACGCATCATTCCACACATCATTCCACACATCATTCCACATATCATTCCACACATCATTCGACACATCATTCCATCCCTCATTCCACACTTCATTCCACACCTCATTCCACACATCATTGATTACATCATTGCACATATCATTCCACACATCATTCCACACCCCATTCCACACCTCATTCTCATATCATTCCACAACATTCAACACATCATTCCACAACTCATTCCACACATCATTCCACACATCATTCCAAACATCATTCAACATCACATTCCACTTAACATTCCACACATCATTCCACACATCGTTCCAAATATCGTTCCACACATCATTCCATACATCATTGCACACATCATTCCACACATCATTCCACACCTCATTCCACACATCATTCCACACAACATTCCAAATATCATCCAGTCCTCATTCCACAAATCATTCCGCGCATCATTCCACATCTCATTCCACACATCATTCGACACATCATTCCACACATCATTCCACACATCATTCCACACATCATTCCACACCATATTCCAAGCATCATTCCACACAACATTCCAAACATCATTACATACATCATTCCACACATCATTCCACACAGCATGTCACACATCATTCCACACCTCATTCCACTCCTCATTCCACACATCATTCCACTCATCAGTCCACACCTCATTCCACATCTCATTCCACACATCATTCCAAACATCATTCCGCACATCATTCCATACATCATTCCAGATGTCATTCGACACATCATTCCACACCTCATTCCACACCATATTCCAAGCATCATTCCACACAACATTCCAAACATCATTACTTACATCATTCCACACATCATTCCACACAGCATGTCACACATCATTCCACACCTCATTCCACTCCTCATTCCACACATCATTCCACTCATCAGTCCACACCTCATTCCACACCTCATTCCACACTTCATTCCACACATCATTCCAAATATCATTCCACACATCATTCCAAACATCATTCCGCACATCATTCCATACATCATTCCAGATGTCATTCGACACATTATTCCACACCTCATTCCACAAATCATTCCACACATCATTCCACAAATCATTCCACACATCATAGACACATCATTCCACACCTCTTTCCACACATCATTCCATAACATTACACACATCATTACACACATCAATCCACACATCATTCCACACATCATTCCACACATCATTCCAAACATCATTCCACACATCATTCCACACATAATTCCAAACATTATTCCACACATCATTCAACAAATCATTCCACACATCATTGACACATCATTCCATACCTCATTCCACACATCATTCCATAACATTCCACACATCATTCCACACATCATCCCACACATCATTGACACATCATTCCACACATCAATCCACACATCATTCCACACATTAGTCCACACAGCATTCCACACATCATTCCACAGAACATTCCAAATATCATCCATTCCTCATTCCTCATATCAATCCACGTATCATTCCACACAGCATTTCACACATCATTCCACACATCATTCCAATCATCATTCCACATCACATTCCACAGAACATTTCACGCATCATTCCACATATCATTCCAAAAATCATTCCACACATCATTCCATACATCATTCCATCCCTCATTCCACACCTCATTCCGCACCTCATTCCAAACATCATTGCATACATCATTGCACATATCATTCCACACATCATTCCACACACCATTACACACCTCATTCCACATATCATTCCACAACATTCAACACGTTATTTCACACATCAATCCACACATAATTCCATCCCTCAGTCCACACATCATTGAACACCTCATTGCAAACATCATTCCACACATCATTCCACACTCCATTCCACACCTCATTCCACATTTCATTCCACAACATTCAACACATCATTCCACAAAAAAATCCACACATTATTCCATCCCTCATTCCACAACATTCAACACATCATTCCACACATCATTCCACACATCATTCCACCCATCATTCCACACACCATTCCACACATCATTCCACACATCATTCCACACATCATTTCACACTTCAGTCCATACCTCATTCCACGTAACATTCCACACCTCATTTCACACATCATTCCACACATCATTGCACACATCATTCCACAGCTCATTCCACACCTCATTCCACACATCATTCCACACATCATTCAACACACCATTCCACACATCATTCCACATATCATTCCACACATCATTTCACACTTCAGTCCATACCTCATTCCACACCTCATTCCACAAATCATTCCACACATCATTCCACAAATCATTCCGCACATCATAGACACATCATTCCACACCTCATTCCACACATCATTCCATAACATTACACACATCATTACACACATCAATCCACACATCATTCCACACATCATTCCACAAATCATTCCAAACATCATTCCACACATCATTCCACACATAATTCCAAACATTATTCCACACATCATTGACCCATCATTCCATACCTCATTGCACACATCATTCCATAACATTCCACACATCATTCCACACATCATCCCACACATCATTGACACATCATTCCACACATCAATCCACACATCATTCCACACATTAGTCCACACAGCATTCCACACATCATTCCACAGAACATTCCAAATATCATCCAATCCTCATTCCTCATATCATTCCACGCATCATTCCACACAGCATTTCACACATCATTCCACACCCCATTCCAATCATCATTCCACATCACATTCCACAGAACATTTCACGCATCATTCCACATATCATTCCAAAAATCATTCCACAAATCATTCCATACATCATTCCATCCCTCATTCTACACCTCATTCCGCACCTCATTCCAAACATCATTGCATACATCATTGCACATCTCATTCCACACGTCATTCCACACACCATTCCACACCTCATTCCACATATCATTCCACAACATTCCACACGTTATTTCACACATCAATCCACATCATTCCACAAATCATTCCGCACATCATAGACACATCATTCCACACCTCATTCCACACATCATTCCATAACATTACACACATCATTACACACATCAATCCACACATCATTCCACACATCATTCCACACATCATTCCAAACATCATTCCACACATCATTGACCCATCATTCCATACCTCATTCCACACATCATTCCATAACATTCCACACATCATTCCACACATCATCCCACACATCATTGACACATCATTCCACACATCAATCCACACATCATTCCACACATTAGTCCACACAGCATTCCACACATCATTCCACAGAACATTATAAATATCATCCAATCCTCATTCCTCATATCATTCAACGCATCATTCCACACAGCATTTCACACATCATTCCACACATCATTCCAATCATCATTCCATCCCTCATTCTACACCTCATTCCGCACCTCATTCCAAACATCATTGCATACATCATTGCACATCTCATTCCACACGTCATTCCACACACCATTCCACACCTCATTCCACATATCATTCCACAACATTCAACACGTTATTTCACACATCAATCCACACAATTTCCATCCTCATTCCATACATCATTGAACACCTCATTGCACACATCATTCCACACATCATTCCTCACCCCATTCCACACCTCATTCCACATAGCATTCCACAACATTCAACACGTTATTCCACAAAACAATCCACACATTATTCCATCCCTCATTCCACACGTCATTGAACAGCTCATTCCACACATCATTCCACACATCATTCCACACCCCATTCCACATCTCATTCCACATATCATTCCACAACATTCAACACATCATTCCACACATCATTCCACACATCATTCCACACATCATTCCACACACCATTCCACACATCATTCCACACATCATTCCACACATCATTCCACACATCATTGCACACATCATTCCACAGCTCATTCCAAACCTCATTCCACACATCATTCCACACATCATTCAGCACAACATTCCAAACATCATCCACTCCACATTCCACATATCATTCCACATCTCATTCAAAACATCATTCCAAACTTCATTCCACACATCATTCCTCACATCATTCCACACATAATTTACACATCATTCCACACATCATTCTACACATAATTCCACACAGCATTCCACACATCATTGCACACATCATTCCACAACTGATTCCACACCTCATTCCACACATCATTCCACACAGCATTCCACACATCATTCCGCACAACATTCCACATCTCATTCCACACATCATTCCACACATCATTCCACACCTCATTCCACACTTCATTCCACACCTCATTCCACACCTCAATCCACACGTAATTCCACGCGTCATTCCACACAGCATTACACACATCATTCTTCACATCAATTCACACCTCATGACGCACCTCATTCCACACCTCATTCCACACATCATTCCACACATCATTGAACACTTCATTCCAAACATCATTCCACACATCATTCCACAAATCACTCCACACTTCAGTTAAACACCTCATTCCACTCATCATTCCACGCATCATTCCACACCTCATTCCACACCTCATTCAACTCATCATTCTACACATCATTCCACACATCATTCCACACATCATTTCAAACATTATTCCAAACATTATTCCACACCTCATTTCACACCCCATTCCACATATCATTCGACAAAATTCAACACATCATTCCACACATCAATCCAAACATTATTTCAATCCCTAAATCCACACGTCATTGAACAACTCATTCCACACATCATGCCACTCCTCATTCCACACATCATTACACACATCATTCCACACATCAGTCCGTACCTCATTCCACACATCATTCCACACATCATTCCACACATCATTCCAAACATCGTTCCAAACATCATTCCACATCACATTCCAAATAGCATTCCACGCATCATTCCACACATCATTCCAAACATCATTCCACACATCATTCCATACATCATTCCAGATGTCGTTCGACACATCATTCCACACATCTTTCCACACTTCATTCCATATATCATTCCTCACCTCATTCCACACATCATTCAATACATCATTCCACATACCATTCCACACATCATTCCACACATCATTCCACACATCATTCAACACATCATTCCACACATCATTCCATACATAATTCACACAGCATTCCACACATCATTGCACACATCATTCCACAACTCATTCCACACCTCATTCCACACTTCATTCCACACAGCATTCCACACATCATTCCACACAACATTGCAAATATCATCCAATCCTCATTCCTCATATCATTCCACGCATCATTCCACATCTCATTCCACATATCATTCCACACATCATTCCACACCTCATTCCACACTTCATTCCACACCTCATTCCACACCTCATTCCACACGTAATTCCACGCGTCATTCCACACAGCATTACACACATCATTCTTCACATCAATTCACACCTCATGACGCACCTCATTCCACACCTCATTCCACACATCATTCCACACATCATTGCACACTTCATTCCAAACATCATTCCACGCATCATTCCACACCACATTCCACACCTCATTCAACACATCATTCCACACATCATTCTACACATCATTCCACACATCATTCCACACCTCAGTCCACACATCATTCCACGCATCATTCCACACATCATTCCAGATATTATTCCACAACATTCAACACATCATTCCACACATCAATCCACACATTATTTCAATCCCTAAATCCACACGTCATTGAACAACTCATTCCACACATCATGCCACACATCATTCCACACACCACTCCACTCCTCATTCCACACATCATTACACACATCATTCCACACATCAGTCCGTACCTTATTCCACACCTCATTCCACACATCATTCCACACATCATTGCACACTTCATTCCAAACATCATTCCACGCATCATTCCACACCACATTCCACACCTCATTCCAAACTTCATTCCACTCATCATTCCTCACATCATTCCACACATCATTTACACATCATTCCATCCCTCATTCCACACCTCATTTCACACCTCATTCCACATATCATTCCACAACATTCAACACATCATTCCACACATCAATCCACACATTATTTCAATCCCTAATCCACACGTCATTGAACAATCCAAACATCATTCCACACATCATTCCATACATCATTCCAGATGTCATTCGACACATCATTCCACACATCTTTCCACACTTCATTCCACACATCATTCCACACCTCATTCCACACCTCATTCCTCACCTCATTCCACACCTCATTCCACCCATCATTCCACACGATACCACCCATCATTCCACACATCATTCCACAACATTTTACACATTATTCCACACATCATTCCTCACATCATTCCAAACATCATTCCACATCACATTCCACATCATTCCACACACCATTCCACAACATATTCCACGCACCTTTCCACACATCATTCCAAACATCATTACATCCATCATTCCACATATCATTCCACACATCAGTCCATACCCCATTCCACACCTCATTCCACACATCATTCCACACATCATTCCACACATCAGTCCATACCCCATTCCACACCTCATTCCACACATCATTCCACACATCATGCCACACATCATTCCAAACATCATTCCACACCTCATTCCACATAACATTCCACATAACATTCCACACATCATTCCACAAGTATTCCACACATCATTCCACAAATCATTCCGCACATCATAGACACATCATTCCATACCTCATTCCACACCTCATTCCACACTTCATTCCACACATCATTCCACACATCATTACACACATCAGTCCACAAATCATTCCAAACATCATTCCACATAACATTCCACGCATCATTCCACACATCATTCCAAACATCATTCCACACATCATTGCATATATCATTCAAGAAGTCATTCGACACTTCATTCCACACATCTTTCCACACTTCATTCCACACATCTTTCCACACTTCATTCCACACATCATTCCTCACCTCATTCCACACATCATTCCACAAATCATTCCACAAGTCATTCCACACATCATTCCAAACATCATTCCACACATCATTCCACACCATATTCCACGCATCATTCCACACATCATTCCAAACATCATTAGATAAATCATTCCACATATCATTCCACACAGCATTTCACACATCATTCCACACATCATTCCACACCTCATTCCAAATATCATTCCACGCATCATTCCACATATCATTCCACACATCATTCCACACATCATTCCAAACATCATTCCATACCTCATTCCACACCTCATTCCACACCTCATTCCACCCATCATTCCACACATTCCACGCATCATTCTACACATCATTCCACAACATTTTACACATTATTCTACACATCATTCCTCACAACATTCCAAACATCATTCCACATCACATTCCACATCATTTCACACATCATTCCACACCATATTCCACGCATCATTCCACACATCATTCCAAACATCATTACATCCATCATTCCACATATCATTCCACTCATCATTCCACAACATTGCTCAAAATTCCATACATCATTCCACACATCATTCAACACATCAGTCCATACCCCATTCCACACCTCATTCCACACATCATTCCACACATCATTCCAAACATCATTCCACACCTCATTCCACATAACATTCCACATAACATTCCACACATCATTCCACAAGTATTCCAAACATCATTCCACAAATCATTACAAACCGCATTCCACACATCATTCCACTCATCATTGCACACATCATTCCACACAGCATTCCAAATATCATTCCACACCTCATTCGACATATCATTCCACGCATTATTCCACATCTGATTCCGCACGTCATTACATACAACATTACACTCATCATTCCACACATCATTCCACACAGCATTCCACACATCATTCCACACAGCATTCCACACATCATTGCACACAACATTCCACACTTCATTCCACACATCATTCCACACATCATTCCACACATCATTTCAAATATTATTCCACACATCATTCCACACATTATTCCACACATCATTTCACACATCATTGACACATCATTCCACACATCATTCCACACATCATTCCACACCTCATTCCACACATAATTCACAACATTCCACACATCATTCCACACGTCATTGAACAACTCATTCCACACATCATGCCACACATCATTCCACACACCATTCCATTCCTCATTCCACACATCATTACACACATCATTCCACAAATCAGTCCGTACCTCATTCCACACCTCATTCCACACATCATTCCACATATCATTACACACATCATTCCAAACATCATTCCACATCACATTCCACAAAGCATTCCACGCATCATTCCACACATCATTCCAAACATCATTCCACACATCATTCCATACATCATTCCAGATGTCATTCGACACTTCATTCCACACATCTTTCCACACTTCATTCCACACATCATTCCACACCTCATTCCACACCTCATTCCTCACCTCATTCCACCTCATTCCACCCATCATTCCACACGATACCACCCATCATTCCACACATCATTCCACACCATTTTACACATTATTCCACACATCATTCCTCACATCATTCCAAACATCATTCCACATCACATTCCACATCATTCCACACATCATTCCACAACTTATTCCACGCACCTTTCCACACATCATTCCAAACATCATTACATCCATCATTCCACATATCATTCCACACATCGTTCAACAACATTACTCAACATTCCAAACATCATTCCACACATCATTCCACACATCAGTCCATACCCCATTCCACACCTCATTCCACACATCATTCCACACATCATGCCACACATCATTCCAAACATCATTCCAAACATCATTCCACACTTCATTCCACATAACATTCCACGCATCATTCCACACATCATTCCAAACATCATTCCACACATCATTGCATATACCATCCTTCATTCAACACCACATTCCACATCTCATTCCACACATCATTCCATACAACATTGCAAATATCATTCCACACATCATTCCACACATCTTTCCACACTTCATTCCACACATCATTCCTCACCTCATTCCACACATCATTCCACAAGTCATTCCACACATCATTCCAGACATCATTCCACACATCATTCCACACCATATTCCACGCATCATTCCACACATCATTCCAAACATCATTAGATACATCATTCCACATATCATTCCACACAGCATTTCACACATCATTCCACACATCATTCCACACCTCATTCCACACCTCATTGCACACCTCATTCCAAACATCATTCCACGCATCATTCCACACATCATTCCACACATCATTCCACACATCATTCCAAACTTCATTCCAAACCTCATTCCACACCTCATTCCACACCTCATTCCACCCATCATTCCACACGATTCCACCCATCATTCCACACATCATTCCACAACATTTTATCACATTATTCCACACATCATTCCTCACATCATTCCAAACATCATTCCACATCACATTCCACATCATTCCACACATCATTCCACACCATATTCCACGCATCATTCCACACATCATTCCAAACATCATCACATCCATCATTCCACATATCATTCCACTCATCATTCCACAAATCATTCCACACATCATTCCACACATCATTCCACACATCATTCCATACATAATTCCACACAGCATTCCACACATCATTGCACACATCATTCCACAACTCATTCCACACCTCATTCCACACATCATTCCACACAGCATTCCACACATCATTCCACACAACATTCCAAATATCATCCAATCCTCATTACTCATATCATTCCACGCATCATTCCACATCTCATTCCACATATCATTCCACACATCATTCCACACCTCATTCCACACTTCATTCCACACCTCATTCCACACCTCATTCCACACGTAATTCCACGCGTCATTGCACACAGCATTACACACGTCATTCTTCACATCAATTCACACCTCATGACGCAACACATTCCACACCTCATTCCACACATCATTCCAAACAACATTGCACACTTCATTCCAAACATCATTCCACGCATCATTCCACACCACATTCCACACCTCATTCAACACATCATTCCACACATCATTCCATACATCATTTCACACATCATTCCACACCTCATTCCACACATCATTCCACGCATAATTCCACACATCATTCCAGATATTATTCGACACATCATTGCACGCATCATTCCAAACTTCATTCAACTCATCATTCCTCACATCATTCCACACATCATTTACACATCATTCCATCCCTCATTCCACATCTCATTTCACACCTCATTCCACATATCATTCCACAACATTATTTCAATCCCTAAATCCACACGTCATTGAACAACTCATTCCACACATCATGCCACACATCATTCCACACTCCATTCCACACATCATTCCAAACATCATTCCACATCACATTCCACATAGCATTCCACGCATCATTCCACACATCATTCCAAACATCATTCCACACATCATTCCTTCCAGCATTCCAGATGACATTAGACACATCATTCCACACATCTTTCCACACTTCATTTCACATATCATTCCTCACCTGATTCCACACATCATTCAATACATCATTCCACATACCATTCCACACATCATTCCACACATCATTCCACACATCATTCCACACAACATTCCACATATCATTGTACACATCATTCCACACCTCATTCCACACATCATTCAATTACTCATTCCATACAACATTCCAAATATCATACACTCCTCATTCCACATATCATTCCACGCATCATTCCACGTCTCATTTCACACATCATTCCACACATCATTCCACACATCATTCAACACCTCATTACACATCCCATTCCACACCTCATTCCACACATCATTCAACACATCATTCCACACATCAGTCCATACCTCATTCCACACCTCATTCCACACTTCATTCCACACATAATTCCAAACATCATTCCACATCACATTCAACATAACATTTCACGCATCATTCCACACATCATTCCTCACCTCATTCCCCACATCATTCCACACATCATTCCAAATATCATTCCACATCACATTCCACATCATTCCACACATCATTACACACCATATTCCACGCATCATTCCACACATCATTCCAAACATCAGTCCACACCTCATTGCAAATAACATTCCACGCATCTTTCCACACAACATTCCACGCATCATTCCAAACATCATTCCACACCTCATTCCACACTTCATTCCACACCTCATTCCACACCTCATTCCACACGTAATTCCACGCGTCATTGCACACAGCATTACACACGTCATTCTTCACATCAATTCACACCTCATGACGCAACACATTCCACACCTCATTCCACACATCATTCCAAACAACATTGCACACTTCATTCCAAACATCATTCCACGCATCATTCCACACCACATTCCACACCTCATTCAACACATCATTCCACACATCATTCCACACATCATTTCACACATCATTCCACACCTCATTCCACACATCATTCCACGCATAATTCCACACATCATTCCAGATATTATTCGACACATCATTGCACGCATCATTCCAAACTTCATTCAACTCATCATTCCTCACATCATTCCACACATCATTTACACATCATTCCATCCCTCATTCCACATCTCATTTCACACCTCATTCCACATATCATTCCACAACATTATTTCAATCCCTAAATCCACACGTCATTGAACAACTCATTCCACACATCATGCCACACATCATTCCACACTCCATTCCACACATCATTCCAAACATCATTCCACATCACATTCCACATAGCATTCCACGCATCATTCCACACATCATTCCAAACATCATTCCACACATCATTCCTTCCAGCATTCCAGATGACATTAGACACATCATTCCACACATCTTTCCACACTTCATTTCACATATCATTCCTCACCTGATTCCACACATCATTCAATACATCATTCCACATACCATTCCACACATCATTCCAAACATCATTCCACACATCATTCCACACAACATTCCACATATCATTGTACACATCATTCCACACCTCATTCCACACATCATTCAATTACTCATTCCATACAACATTCCAAATATCATACACTCCTCATTCCACATATCATTCCACGCATCATTCCACGTCTCATTTCACACATCATTCCACACATCATTCCACACATCATTCAACACCTCATTACACATCCCATTCCACACCTCATTCCACACATCATTCAACACATCATTCCACACATCAGTCCATACCTCATTCCACACCTCATTCCACACTTCATTCCACACATAATTCCAAACATCATTCCACATCACATTCAACATAACATTTCACGCATCATTCCACACATCATTCCTCACCTCATTCCCCACATCATTCCACACATCATTCCAAATATCATTCCACATCACATTCCACATCATTCCACACATCATTACACACCATATTCCACGCATCATTCCACACATCATTCCAAACATCAGTCCACACCTCATTGCAAATATCATTCCACGCATCTTTCCACACAACATTCCACGCATCATTCCAAACATCATTCCACACTTCATTCCACCCATCATTCCACACATCATTCCACACATCATTCCACAACATTCCACAACATTTCATACATTATTCCACACATAATTCCACACATCAGTCCACACATCAGTCCATACCTTATTCTGCACCTCATTCCACACATCATTCCACACATCATTCCACACATCATTACACAAATCATTCCACTTCACATTCCACATCATTCCACACATCATTCCACACAATATTCCATGCATCATTCCACACATCATTCCAAACATCATTACATCCATTATTTCACAAATCATTCCACTCATCATTCCACGCATCATTCCACGCATCATTCCACGCATCATTCCACGCAACATTCCACATCTCATTCCACACCTCATTCCACACATCATTCCACACATCATTCCAAACATCATTCCACACATCATGCCAAACATTATTCCACATCTCATTCCACATATAATTCTGCGCATCATTCCACACATCATTCCACACGTCATTCCACACATCAATCCACATATCATTCCACACATCATTTGACACATCATTCCATCCCACATTCCACACCTCATTCCACGTATCATTCCACAACATTCAACACATCATTCCACACATCAATCCACACATCATTCCATCCCTCATTCCACACGTCATTGAACAACTCATTCCACACATCATTCCACACCCCATTCCACACCTCATTCCACATATCATTCCACAACATTCAACACATCATTTCACACATCAATCCACACATCAATACATCCCTCATTCCACACGTCATTGAAGAACTCACTCCACACATTATGCCACACATCATGCCACACATCATTGCACATCTCATTCCACACCTCATTCCACACATCATTCCACAGTTCTGTCCATACCTCATTCAACACATCATTCCACACATCATTCCACACATCATTACACACATCATTCCATACATCATTCCACACCTCATTCCACACATCATTCCACGCATCATTCCACACATCATTCCAGATATTATTCGACACATCATTGCACGCATCATTCCAAACTTCATTCCACACATCATTCCTCACAACATTCCACACATCATTTACACATCATTCCATCCCTCATTCCACACCTCATTTCACACCTCATTCCACATATCATTCCACAACATTCAACACATCATTCCACACATCAATCCACACATTATTTCAATCCCTAAATCCACACGTCATTGAACAACTCATTCCACACATCATGCCACACATCATTCCACACACCATTCCACTCCTCATTCCACACATCATTACACACATCATTCCATACATCAGTCCGTACCTTATTCCACACCTCATTCCACACATCATTCCACACATCATTCCACACATCATTCCAAACATCATTCCACATCACAATCCACATAGCATTCCACGCATCATTCCACACATCATTCCAAACATCATTCCACACATCATTCCATACATCATTCCAGATGTCATTCGACACATCATTCCACACATCTTTCCACACTTCATTTCACACATCATTCCTCACCTCATTCCACACATCATTCAATACTCATTCCACATACCATTCCACACATCAGTCCACACATCATTCCACACATCATTCCACACAACATTCCACACATCATTGTACACATCATTCCACACCTCATTCCACACCTCATTCCACACATCATTCAATACATCATTCCACACAACATTCCAAATATCATACACTCCTCATTCCACATATCTTTCCACGCATCATTCCACATCTCATTTCACACACCATTCCACACATCATTCCACACATCATTCAACACCTCATTACACATCCCATTCCTCACCTCATTCCAAACATCATTCAACACATCATTCCACACATCAGTCCATACCTCATTCCACACCTCATTCCACACTTCATTCCACACATAATTCCAAACATGATTCCACATCACATTCAACATAACATTTCACGCATGATTCCACACATCATTCCAAACATCATTCCACACATCATTCCATACATCATTCCAGATGTCATTCCACACATCATTCCACACATCTTTCCACACTTCAGTCCACACATCATTCCTCACCTCATTCCACACATCATTCCACACATCATTCCAAACATCATTCCACATCACATTCCACATCATTCCACACATCATTACACACCATATTCCACGCATCATTCCACACATCATTCCAAACATCATTACATACATCATTCCACACAGCATTTCACACATCAGTCCACACCTCATTCCACACCTCATTCCAAATATCATTCCATGCATCATTCCACGCAACATTCCACGCATCATTCCACACATCATTCCACACCTCATTCCACACTTCAATTCCACACCTCATTCCACACCTCATTCCACACGTAATTCCACGCGTCATTCCACACAGCATTACACACATCATTCTTCACATCAATTCACACCTCATGACGCACCTCATTCCACACCTCATTCCACATATCATTCCACAACATTCAACACATCATTCCACACATCAATCCACACATTATTTCAATCCCTAAATCCACACGTCATTGAACAACTCATTCCACACATCATGCCACTCCTCATTCCACACATCATTACACACATCATTCCACACATCATTCCACACATCATTCCACACATCATTCCATATATAATTCCACACAGCATTCCACACATCATTCCAAACTTCATTTAAACACCTCATTCCACTCATCATTCCACGCAAGATTTCACGCATCATTCCATGCATCATTCCAAATCTCATTCCACAACTCATTCCACACCTCATTCCACACATGCTTCCACACATCATTCCAAACATCATTCCACACCTCATTCCACATAATCATTCCAAGCATCATTCCACACATCATTCCACATCTCTTTCCACACATCATTCCACACATTTTCCACACATCATTCCACACATCTTTCCACACATCATTCAACAAATCATTCAACACATCATTCCACGCCTCATTCCACACATCATTCCACACAACATTCCAAATATCATCCAATCCTCATTCCACACATCATTCTACACATCATTCCACACAGCATTCCAAATAACATTCCACACCTCATTCCACACCTCATTCCACACCTCGTTCCACACCTCATTCAATACATCATTCCACATATCATTCCACACATCATTCCACACATAATTCCACGCATCATTCCACATCTCATTCCACACATCATTCCACTCATCATTCCACACCACATTCCACAGGTCATTCCACACATCATTCCACACATCATTCCACACAGCATTCCAAATACCATTCCACACCTCATTCCACACCTCATTCCAAACCACATTCCACACGTAATTAAACCCGTCATTCCACACAGCATTACACACATCATTCTTCACATCAATTCACACATCATCACACACCTCATTCCACACCTCATTCCACACTTCATTCCACACCTCATTCCACACGTGATTTCACACATCATTCTACACAACATTCCACACAGCATTAAAAATATCATTCCACACCTCATTCCACACGTGATTTCACACATCATTCTACACATCATTCAATACATCATTCCAAATATCATTCCACAAATCAGTCCACACGTCATTTAAACACCTCATTCCACTCATCATTCCACGCATCATTCCACGCATCATTCCATGCATCATTCCAAATCTCATTCCACAACTCATTCCACACCTCATTCCACACATCATTCCACACATCATTCCACACATCATTGCACACATTATTCCAAACATCATTCCACACCTCATTCCACATATCATTCCACGCATCATTCCACACATCATTCCACACATCATTCCACACATCATTCCACATATCATTCCACACATCATTCGACACATCATTCCATCCCTCATTCCACACCTCATTCCACACCTCATTCCACACAACAGTGCATACATAATTGCACTAATCATTCCACACATCATTCCACACACCATTCCACACCTCATTCCACATATAATTCAACAACATTCAACACATCATTCCACACATCAATCCACACATCATTCCAACCCTCATTCCACACGTCATTGAACAACTCGTTCCACACATCATGCCACACATCATTTCACACATCATTCCACTCATCATTCCACACATCTTTCCAAACATCATTCCACATCACATTCCACGCATCATTCCACACATCATTCCAAACATCATTCCACACATCATTCCATACATCATTCCAGATGTCATTCGACACATCAGTCCACATATCTTTCCACACTTCATTCCTCACATCATTCCCTCCTCATTCCACACATCATTCAATACATCATTACACACAACATTCCACACATCATTGCACACCTCATTCCACACCTCATTCCACACCTCATTCCACACATTATTCAACACATCATTCCACACAACATTCCAAATATCATCAACTCCTCATTCCACATATCATTCCACATATCATTCCATGCATCATTCCACATCTCATTCCACACATCATTCCACACATCATTCCACACATCATTCAACACCTCATTCCACATACCACTCCACATCTCATTCCACGCATCATTCCACACATCATTCCACACATCAGTCCATATCTCATTCCAAACATCATTCCACATCACATTCCACATCACATTCCACGGTTCATTCCACACCTCATTCCACACCTCATTCCACACCTCATTCCACCATCATTCCACACATCATTCCATACATCATTCCACAACATTCCACAACATTCCACACATCATTCCACACATAATTCCACACATCATTCCGCACCTCATTCCAGAAACCATTCCAAATATCATTCCGCACCTCATTCCACATATCATTCCACGCATCATTCCACATCTCATTCCACACATCATTCCACACATCATTCCACACATCATTCCACACATCAATCCACACCTCATTCCACACGTCATTCCGCACGTCATTCCATACATCATTCCACACATCATTCCACACAGCTTTCCACACATCATTCCACACAGCATTCCACACATCATTGCACACAACATTCCACAAATCATTCCACACCTCATTCCACACATCATTCCTCATCTCTTTCCACACATCATTCCACACACCTTTCCACACGTCATTCCACACAGCTTTCCACACATCATTCAACACATCATTCCAACATCATTCCACGCTTCATTCCACATATCATTCCACACAAAATTCCAAATATCATCCAATCCTCATTCCTCATATCATTCCACGCATCATTCCGCTTCTCATTCCATACATCACTCCACACATCATTCCACACCTCATTACACACGTGATTCCACACATCATACTACACAGCATTCCACACACATTCCAAATATCATTCCACACCTCATTCTACACCTCATTCCATACTTCATTCCACACCTCAATCAATACATCATTCCACATATCATTGCACACATCATTCCACACATCATTGCACACATAATTCCACACCTCATTCCACACGTCATTCCACACATCATTCCACACATCATTCCGCACAGCATTCCAAATACCATTCCGCACCTCATTCCACACCTCATTCCACACCACATTCCACATGTAAATAAACGCGGCATTCCACACAGCATTACACACAACATTCTTCACATCAATTCACACATCATTACACACCTCATTCCACACCTCATTCCACACTTCATTCCACACCTATTCCACACGTGATTTCACACATCATTCTACACATCATTCCACACAGCATTCCAAATATCATTCCACACCTCATTCCACACGTGATTTCACCCATCATTCTACACATCATTCAATACATCATTCCAAATGTCATTCCACATATCATTCCACACGTCATTTAAACACCTCATTCCAGTCATCATTCCACGCATCATTCCACGCATCATTCAATGCATCATTCCACATCTCATTATACAACTCATTCCACACCGCATTCCACACATCATTCTACACATCATTCCACACATCATTCCACACATCATTCCACGCATTATTCCAAACATCATTCCACACCTCATTCCACACGTGATTTCACACATCATTCTACACATCATTCAATACATCATTCCAAATATCATTCCACATATCATTCCACACGTCATTTAAACACCTCATTCCAGTCATCATTCCACGCATCATTCCACGCATCATTCAATGCATCATTCCACATCTCATTATACAACTCATTCCACACCGCATTCCACGCATCATTTGACACATCATTCCACACATCATTGCACACATCATTCCACATATCATTCCACACAAATTAAGACACATCATTCCATCACTCATTCCACACCTCATTCCACACATCATTCCACACCTCATTGCACCTATCATTCCACAACATTCAACACATCATTCCACACATCATTCCACAAATCATTCCAAACATCATTCCACACCTCATTCCACACCTCATTCCACACCTCATTCCACCAATCTTTCCACACATCATTCCACACATTATTCCACAACATTCCACAACATTCCACACTTCATTCCACACATCATTCCACACATCATTCTACACCTCATTCCACAATTCATTCCACACAACATTCCAAATATCATTCCACATATCATTCCACACGTCATTTAAACACCTCATTCCAGTCATCATTCCACGCATCATTCCACGCATCATTCAATGCATCATTCCACATCTCATTATACAACTCATTCCACACCGCATTCCACACATCATTCTACACATCATTCAACACATCATTCCACACATCATTCCACACATCATACTGCACATCATTCCACACATCATTCCACACCTCATTCCACACGTGATTCCACATATCATTCCACACAGCATTCCAAATATCATTCCATACCTCATTCCACACCTCATTCCACACATCATTAACCACATCATTCAATACAACATTCCACATCTCATTCCACACATCATTCCACACATCATTCCACACATCATTCCACACATAATTCCACGCAGCATTCCACACATCATTGCACACATCATACCACACCTCATTCCTCACCTCATTCCACACATCATTCCACACATCATTCCAAACATCATTCCACACCTCATTCCACATAACATTCCACACATCATTCCACACATCATTCCACACCTCATTCCACACATCTTTCCACACATCATTCAATACATCATTCCACATCTCATTCCACACATCATTAAACACATCATTCCACACATCATTCCGCAAGCATTGCACACTTCATTCCACACATCATTCCACACCGCATTCCACACATTATGCCACACATCATTCCACACAGCGTTCCAAATATCATTCCACGCATCATTCCACATCTCATTCCACACATCATTCCACACCTCATTCCACACATCATTCCACATCTCTTTCCACTCATCATTCCACACATCTTTCCACACATCATTCCACACATCTTTCCACAAATCTTTCCACACATCATTCAACACATCATTCCACACATCATTCCACACATCATACTACACATCATTCCACACATCATTCCACACATCATTCCACACCTCATTCCACACATCATTCCACACAACATTCCAAATATCATCCAATCCTCATTCCTCATATCATTCCACGCATCATTCCACATCTCATTCCACACATCATTCCACACATCCTTGCACACCTCATTCCACACCTCATTCCACACGTGATTCCACACATCATTCCACACAGCATTCAAAATATCATTCCACACCTCATTCCACACCTCATTCCAAACATCATTCCACACATCATTCAATACATCATTCCACATCTCATTCCACACATCATTCCACACATCATTCCACACATAATTTCACACATTACTCCACACATCATTCTATCCCGCATTCCACACCTCATTGAACACCTCATTCGACACATCATGCCACACTACATTCCACACACCATTCCACACCTCATTCCACACATCATTCCACACATCAGTCCGTACCTCATTCCACACCTCATTCCACACCTCATTCCACACATCATTCCACACATCATTGCACTCATCATTCCAAACATCCTTCCAAACATCATTCCACATCACATTCCACACATCATTCCACACATCATTCCAAACATCATTCCACACATCATTCCATACATCATTCCAGATGTCATTCGACACATCATTCCACACATCTTTCCACATTTCATTCCAAACATCATTCCACATCACATTCCACGCATCATTCCACGCATCATTCCACACCTCATTCCACACCTCAATCCACATATCCTTCCACGCATCATTCCACACATCATTCCACACATCATTCCAAACATCATTCCACACCTCATTCCACACCTCATTCCACCCATTATTCCACACATCATTCCACACATCATTCCACAACATTCCTCAACATTCCACACATCGTACCACACATCATTCCACAGATCAGTCCATACCTCATCCACACCTCATTCCACACATCATTCCTCACATCATGCCAGACATCATTCCAAACATCATTCCACACCTCATTCCAGATAACATTCCACACATCATTCCACGCATCATTCCACACATAATTCCATTCTTCATTTCACACATAATTCCTCACCTCATTCCAATCATCATTCCAAACGTCATTCAATACTTCATTCCACCTATCATTCCACACATAATTCCACACATCATTCCACACATCGTTCCACAAGCATTGCACACATCATTCCACACATCATTCCACACCGCATTCCACACATTATTCCACACATCATAGAAACATAGAAACATAGAAACATAGAAAATAGGTGCAGGAGCAGGCCATTCAGCCCTTCTAGCCTGCACCGCCATTCAATGAGTTCATGGCTGAACATGAAACTTCAGTACCCCCTTCCTGCTTTCTCGCCATAACCCTTGATCCCCCGAGTAGTAAGGACTTCATCTAACCCCCTTTTGAATATATTTAGTGAATTGGCCTCAACTACTTTCTGTGGTAGAGAATTCCACAGGTTCACCACTCTCTGGGTGAAGAAGTTTCTCCTCATCTCGGTCCTAAATGGCTTACCCCTTATCCTCAGACTGTGACCCCTGGTTCTGGACTTCCCCAACATTGGGAACATTCTTTCTGCATCTAACCTGTCTAAACCCGTCAGAATTTTAAACGTTTCTATGAGGTCCCCTCTCATTCTTCTGAACTCCAGTGAATACAAGCCCAGTTGATCCAATCTTTCTTGATAGGTCAGTCCCGCCATCCCGGGAATCAGTCTGGTGAACCTTCGCTGCACTCCCTCAATAGCAAGAATGTCCTTCCTCAAGTTAGGAGACCAAAACTGTACACAATACTCCAGGTGTGGCCTCACCAAGGCGCTGTACAACTGTAGCAACACCTCCCTGCCCCTGTATTCAAATCCCCTCGCTATGAAGGCCAACATGCAATTTGCTTTCTTATCTGCCTGCTGTACCTGCATGCTAACCTTCAATGACTGATGTACCATGACACCCAGGTCTCGTTGCACCTTCCCTTTTCCTAATCTGTCACCATTCAGATAATAGTCTGTCTCTCTGTTTTTACCACCAAAGTGGATAACCTCACATTTATCCACATTATACTTCATCTGCCATGCATTTGCCCACGCACCTAACCTATCCAAGTCACTCTGCAGCCTAATAGCATCCTCCTCGCAGCTCACACTGCCACCCAACTTAGTATCATCCGCAAATTTGGAGATAGTGAATTTAATCTCCTCGTCTAAATCATTAATGTACAATGTAAACAGCTGGGGCCCCAGCACAGAACCTTGCGGCGCTCCACTAGTCACTGCCTGCCATTCTGAAAAGTACCCGTTTACTCCTACTCTCTGCTTCCTGTCTGACAACCAGTTCTCAATCCACGTCAGCACACTACCCCCAATCCCATGTGCTTTAACTTTGCACATTAATCTCTTGTGTGGGACCTTGTCGAAAGCCTTCTGAAAGTCCAAATATACCACATCAACTGGTTCTCCTTTGTCCACTTTACTGGAAACATCCTCAAAAACTTCCAGAAGGTTTGTCAAGCATGATTTCCCTTTTACAAATCCATGCTGACTTGGACCTATCATGTCACCATTTTCCAGATGCACTGC
Source organism: Pristiophorus japonicus (assembly GCF_044704955.1). Lineage (NCBI taxonomy): Eukaryota > Metazoa > Chordata > Chondrichthyes > Pristiophoridae > Pristiophorus > Pristiophorus japonicus. The sequence continues at coordinate 18,990,656 of NW_027252668.1, forward strand.
TATGACATCCTTAATAATTGATTCCATCATTTTACCCACGACTGAGGTCAGGCTGACCGGTCCATAATTCCCTGTTTTCTCTCTCCCTCCTCTTTTAAAAAGTGGGGTTACATTGGCTACCCTCCACTCCAGAGGAACTGATCCAGAGTCAATGGAATGTTGGAAAATGACTGTCAATGCATCCGCTATTTCCAAGGCCACCTCCTTAAGTACTCTAGGATGCAGTCCATCAGGCCCTGGGGATTTATCGGCCTTCAATCCCATCAATTTCCCCAACACAATTTCCCGACTAATAAAGATTTCCCTCAGTTCCCCCTCCTTACTAGACCCTCTGACCCCTTTTATATCCGGAAGGTTGTTTGTATCCTCCTTAGTGAATACCGAACCAAAGTACTTGTTCAATTGGTCTGCCATTTCCTTGTTCCCCGTTATGACTTCCCCTGATTCTGACTGCAGGGGACCTACGTTTGTCTTCACCAACCTTTTTCTCTTTACATACCTATAGAAACTTTTGCAATCCGCCTTAATGTTCCCTGCAAGCTTCTTCTCGTACTCCATTTTCCCTGCCCTAATCAAACCCTTTGTCCTCCTCTGCTGAGTTCTAAATTTCTCCCAGTCCCCAGGTTCGCTGCTATTTCTGGCCAATTTGTATGCCACTTCCTTGGCTTTCATACTATCCCTGATTTCCCTAGATAGCCACGGTTGAGCCACCTTCCCTTTTTTATTTTTACGGCAGACAGGAATGTACAATTGTTGTAGTTCATCCATGCGGTCTCTAAATGTCTGCCATTGCCCATCCACAGTCAACCCCCTAAGTATCATTCGCCAATCTATCCTAGCCAATTCACGCCTCATACCTTCAAAGTTACCCTTCTTTAAGTTCTGGACCATGGTCTCTGAAATTACTGTTTCATTCTCCATCCTAATGCAGAATTCCACCATATTATGGTCACTCTTCCCCAAGGGGCCTCGCACAATGAGATTGCTAATTAATCCTCTCTCATTACACAACACCCAGTCTAAGATGGCCTCCCCCCTAGTTGGTTCCTCAACATATTGGTCTCGAAAACCATCCCTTATGCACTCCAGGAAATCCTCTTCCACCGTATTGCTTCCAGTTTGGCTAGCCCAATCTATGTGCATATTAAAGTCCCCCATTATAACTGCTACACCTTTATTGCATGCACCCCTAATTTCCTGTTTGATGCCCTCCCCAACATCCTTATTACTGTTTGGAGGTCTGTACACAACTCCTACTAACGTTTTTTGCCCTTTGGTGTTCTGCAGCTCTACCCATATTGATTCCACATCATCCAAGCTAATGTCTTTCCTAACTATTGCATTAATCTCCTCTTTAACCAGCAATGCTACCCCACCTCCTTTTCCTTTTATTCTTTCCTTCCTGAATGTTGAATACCCCTAAATGTTGAGTTCCCAGCCCTGATCATCCTGGAGCCACGTCTCCGTAATCCCAATCACATCATATTTGTTAACATCTATTTGCACAATTAATTCATCCACCTTATTGCGGATACTCCTTGCATTAAGACACAAAGCCTTCAGGCTTGTTTTATTAACACCCTTTGTCCTTTTAGAATTTTGCTGTACAGTGGCCCTTTTTGTTCTTTGCCTTGGGTTTCTCTGCCCTCCACTTTTCCTCATCTCCTTTCTGTCTTTTGCTTTTGTCTCCTTTTTGTTTCCCTCTGTCTCCCTGCATTGGTTCCCATCCCCCTGCCATATTGGTATAAATCCTCCCCAACAGCACTAGCAAACACTCCCCCGAGGACATTGGTTCCGGTCCTGCCCAGGTGCAGACCGTCTGGTTTGTACTGGTCCCACCTCCACCAGAACCGGTTGCAATGCCCCAGGAATTTGAATCCCTCCCTGCTGCACCACTGCTCAAGCCACGTATTCATCTGCGCTATCCTGCGATTCCTACTCTGACTATCACGTGGCACTGGTAGCAATCCCGAGATTACTACTTTTGAGGTCCTACTTTTTAATTTAGCTCCTAGGTCCTTAAATTCGTTTCGTAGGACCTCATCGCTTTTTTTACCTATGTCGTTGGTACCAATGTGCACCACGACAACTGGCTGTTCTCCCTCCCATTTCAGAATGTGCTGCACCCGCTCCGAGACATCCTTGACCCTTGCACCAGGGAGGCAACATACCATCCTGGAGTCTCGGTTGCGGCCGCAGAAACGCCTATCTATTCCCCTCACAATTGAATCCCCTATCACTATCGCTCTCCCACTCTTTTTCTTGCTCTCCTGTGCAGCAGAGCCAGCCACGGTGCCATGAACTTGGCTGCTGCTGCCCTCCCCTGATGAGTCATTCCCCTCAACAGTACCCAAAGCGGTGTATCTGTTTTGCAGGGGGATGACCACAGGGGACCCCTGCACTACCTTCCTTGCACTACTCTTCCTGCTGGTCTTCCATTCCCTATCTGGCTGTGGACCCTTTCCCTGTGGTAAGACCAACTCACTACACGTGCTACTCACGTCATTCTCAGCTTCGTGGATGCTCCAGAGTAAATCCACCCTCAGCTCCAATTCCGCAACGCGGTCCGTCAGGAGCCGGAGGTGGACACACTTCCCGCACACGTAGTCGTCAGGGGCACAGCATTCCAAATATCATTCCACACCTCATTCCACATATCATTCCACGCATCATTCCACGCATCATTCCACATCTCATTCCACACATCATTGCACACATCATTCCAAACATTATTCCACATCTCTTTCCAAACATCATTCCACACATCTTTCCACACATGTTTCCACACATCATTCAACACATCATTCCACACATCATTCCAAATATCATTCCACACCTCATTCCACATATCATTCCACGCATCATTCCACGCATCATTCCACATCTCATTCCACAATTCATTGCGCACAACATTCCACACATCATTCCAAACCTATTCAACACATCATTCCACATCTGTTTCCAGACATCATTCCACACACCTTTCCACACATCATTCCACACATCATTCCACACATCATTCCACACATCATTCCACACATCAATCCACACCTCACTCCACAAATAATTCCACACAACATTCCACAAATCATTCCACACATCAATGACACATCATTCCACACCTCATTCCACACATCATTCCATAACATTCCACACAGCATTACACACATCAATCCACACATCATTCCACACATCATTCCACACATCATTCCACACATCATTGACTTATCATTCCATACGTCATTCCACACATCATTCCATAACATTCCACTCATCATTTCTCACATCATTCCACACATCATTGAGACATCATTCCACACATCATTCCACACATCATTCCACACATCATTCCACACCTCATTCCACACATCATTCCACACATCATTCAATACATCATTCCACATATCATTCCACACATCATTCCACACATAATTCCACACAGCATTCCATACATCATTGCACACTTCATTCCATACCTCATTCCACACCTCATTCCACAAATCATTCCACAACATTCAACACATCATTCCACACATCATTCCATACATCATTCCAGATGTCATTCGACACATCATTCCACACATCTTTCCACACTTCATTCCAAACATCATTCCACATCACATTCTATACCTCATTCCACGCATCATTCCACACCTAATTCCACACCTCAATCCACATATCATTCCACGCATCATTCCACACATCATTCCACACATCAGTCCAAACATCATTCCACACCTCATTCCACAGCTCATTCCACCCATTATTCCACACATCATTTCACACATCATTCCACAACATTCCTCAACATTCCACACATCATTCCACACCTCATTCCACACATCTTTCCACACATCATGCCACACATCATTCCAAACATCATTCCACACCTCATTCCACATAACATTCCACACATCATTCCACACATCATTCCACGCATCATTCCAAATCTCATTCCACACATCATTCCACACCTCATTCAACACATCATTCCACATCTCTTTCCACACATCTTTCCACACATCTTTTCACACATCATTCCACACATCTTTCCACACATCTTTCCACACATCATTCAACACATCATTCCATACATCATTCCACACATCATACTACACATCTTTCCACACATCATTCCACACATCATGCCACACCTCATTCCACAAATCATTCCACACGTGATTCCACACATCATTCCACACAGCATTCCAAATATCATTCCACACCTCATTCCACACCTCATTCCACACAACATTCCACACATCATTCCACACATCATTCCAAACATCATTCCACATCACATTCCACACATCATTCCACACATCATTCCAAACATCATTCCACACATCATTCCATACATCATTCCAGATATCATTCGACACATCATTCCACACATCTTTCCACATTTCATTACAAACATCATTCCACATCACATTCCACGCACCATTCCACGCATCATTCCACACATCATTCCACACATCATTCCAAACATCATTCCACACCTCATTCCACCCATTATTCCACACATCATTCCACACATCATTCCACAACATTCCTCAACATTCCACACATCATACCACACATCATTCCACATATCAGTCCATACCTCATCCACACCTCATTCCACACATCATTCCTCACATCATGCCACACATCATTCCAAACATCATTCCACACCTCATTCCACTTAACATTCCACACATCATTCCACACATCATTCCACACATCATTCCACTCTTCATTTCACACATAATTCCTCACCTCATTCCAATCATCATTCCAAACGTCATTCAATACATCTTTCCACATATCATTCCACACATAATTCCACACATCATTCCACACATCGTTCCACAAGCATTGCACACATCATTCCACACATCATTCCACACCGCATTCCACACATTATTCCACTCATCATTGCACACATCATTCCACACAGCATTCCAAATATCATTCCACACCTCATTCCACATATCATTCCACGCATCTTTCCAAGCATCATTCCACATCTCATTCCACACATCATTGCACACATCATTCCACACATCATTCCACATCTCTTTCCAAACATCATTCCACACATCTTTCCACACATGTTTCCACACATCATTCAACACATCATTCCACACATCATTCCAAATATCATTCCACACCTCATTCCACATATCATTCCACGCATCATTCCACGCATCATTCCACATCTCATTCCACAATTCATTGCGCACAACATTCCACACATCATTCCAAACTTATTCCACACCTCATTCCACATCTCTTTCCAGACATCATTCCACACACCTTTCCACACATCATTCCACACATCATTCCACACCTCATTCCACACATCATTCCAAACATCAATCCACACCTCACTCCACAAATAATTCCACACAACATTCCACAAATTATTCCACACATCAATGACACATCATTCCACACCTCATTCCACACATCATTCCATAAAATTCCACACATCATTACACACATCAATCCACACATCATTGCACACACCATTCCACACATTATTCCAAACATCATTCCACACATCATTCCACACATTATTCCACACATCATTCCACACATCATTCCACACATCATTCCACACATCATTGACTCATCATTCCATACCTCATTCCACACATCATTCCATAACATTCCACTCATCATTCCTCACATCATTCCACACATCATTGAGACATCATTCCACACATCATTCCACACATCATTCCACACATCATTCCACACCTCATTCCACACATCATTCCACACATCATTCAATACATCATTCCACATATCATTCCACACATCATTCCACACATCATTCCACACATAATTCCACACAGCATTCCACACATCATTGCACACTTCATTCCACACCTCATTCCACACCTCATTCCACACGTCATTCCATAACATTCCACACACCGTTACACTCATCAATCCACACATCATTCCACACATCATTCCACACATCATTCCACACATCATTCCACACTTCATTCCACACATCATTCCGCACATCATTGACACATCATTCCATACCTCATTCCACGCATCATTCCATAACATTCCACTCATCATTCCTCACATCATTCCACACATCATTGACATATCATTCCATACCTCATTCCACACATCATTCCACAAAGTTCCACTCATCATTCCTCACATCATTCCACACATCATTGGGACATCATTCCACATATCATTCCACACAACATTCCACACGTCATTCCACACATTATTGACACATCATTCCATACCTCATTCCACACATCATTCCATAACATTCCACTCATCATTCCTCACATCATTCCACACATCATTGAGACATCATTCCATACATCATTCCACACATCATTCCACACCTCATTCCACACATAATTCCACACATCATTCAATACATCATTCCACATATCATTCGACACATCATTCCACACATCATTCCACACCTCATTCCTCACATCATTCCACACAACTTTCCACACATCATTTCAGACAACATTTCAAATATCATCCAATCCTCATTCCTCATATCATTCCACGCATCATTCCACATCTCATTCCACACAGCATTCCAAATATCATTCCACACCTCATTCCACACATCATTCCACACGTCATTCCACACAGCATTTCACACATCATTCTTCACATCAATTCACACATCATTCCACACCTTATTCCATACATCATTCCACACATCATTCAATACATCATTCCACATATCATTCCACACATCATTCCACACATAATTCAACACAGCATTCCACACATCATTGCACTCTTCATTCCACACGTCATTCCACACCTCATTCCACACATCATTCCACACAGCATTCCACACAATAATCCACACATCTTTACAGACAACATTCCAAATATCATCCAATCCTCATTCCTCATATCATTCCACGCATCATTCCATATCTCATTCCACACATCATTCCACACATCCTTCCACACCTCATTCCACACCTCATTCCACACGTGATTCCACACATCATTCCACACAGCATTCCAAATATCATTCCACACCTCATTCCAAACCTCATTCCACACATCATTCCAGACATAATTGCACACATTAATCCACACATCATTCTATCCCTCATTCCACACCTCATTGAACACATCATTCCACACATCATCCCACACATCATTCCACACCCCATTCCACACCTCATTCCACATATCATTCCCAACATTCAACACATCATTCCACATATCAATCCACACATCATTCCATCCCTCATTCCACACGTCAGTGAACAACTCATTCCACACATCATATACACATCATTCCACACATCACTCCACACCTCATTCCACACATCATTGCACACATCAGTCCATACCTCATTCCACACCTCATTCCACACCTCATTCCACATATCATTCCACACATCGTTCCACACATCATTCCACACATCATTCCACTCATCATTCCACATATCATTCCAAACATCATTCCACATCACAATCCACGCATCATTCCACGCATCATTCCACACATCATTCCACACAACTTTCCAAACACCATCCACTCCTCATTCCACATATCATTCCACGCCTCATTCCACATCTCATTCCACACATCATTCCACACATCATTTCACACATCATTCCACACGTCATTCAACACCTCATTCAACATACCTTTCCTCATCTCATTCCACACATCATTCCACACATCATTCCACACATCATTCCATACCTCATTCCACACCTCATACCACACCTCATTCCAAACTTCATTCCACACATCATTCCACACATCATTCCAAACATCAATCTTCACATTATTCCAAACGTCATTCCACATCACATTAACATAACATTCCACGCATCATTCCACACATCATTCCAAACATCATTCCACACATCATTCCATATGTCATTCCAGATGTCATTCGAAACATAATTCCACACATCTTTCCAAACTTCATTCCACACATCATTCCTCACCTCATTCCACACATCATTCCACACAGCATTCCACACATCATTCCAAAAATCATTCCACATCAAATTCCACATCATTCCACAAAACAATCTACACCATATTCCACGCACCATTCCACACCATATTCCATACATCATTCGACACATCATTCCACACATCTTTCCAAACTTCATTCCACACATCATTCCTCAACTCATTCCTCACAGCATTCCACACAGCATTCCACACATCATTGCACACAACATTCCACACATCATTCCACACCTCATTCCACACATCAATCCACATCTCTTTCCACACATCATTCCACACATCATTCAACACATCATTCCACACATCATTCCACACCTCATTCCACACATCATTCCACACATCAATCCACACTTCACTCCACATATATTTCCAGACATCATTCCACAAATCATTCCACACATCAATGACGCATCATTCCACTCCTCATTCCACACATCATTCCATAACATTCCACACATCATTACACACATCAATCCACACATCATTCCACACGTCATTCCACACATCATTCCAAACATCATTCCACATATCATTCCACACATGATTCCACACATCATTCCACACATCATTCCACACATCATTCCACACATCATTGACACATCATTCCATACCTCATTCCACACATCATTCCATAACATTCCACTCATCATTCCATACATCATTGAGATATCATTCCACACATCATTCCACACCTCATTCCACACCTCATTCCACACATCATTCCACACAGCATTCCACACATCATTCCAGACAACAAACCAAATATCATCCAATCCTCATTCCTCATATCATTCCACACATCATTCCACACATCATTCTACACCTCATTCCACACATCATTCCACACAGCATTCCACACATCATTCCAAAAATCATTCCACATCAAATTCCACATCATTCCACAAAACAATCTACACCATATTCCACGCACCATTCCACACCATATTCCATACATCATTCGACACATCATTCCACACATCTTTCCAAACTTCATTCCACACATCATTCCTCAACTCATTCCTCACAGCATTCCACACAGCATTCCACACATCATTGCACACAACATTCTACACATCATTCCACACCTCATTCCACACATCATTTCAACATCTCTTTCCACACATCATTCCACACATCATTCAACACATCATTCCACACATCATTCCACACCTCATTCCACACATCATTCCACACATCAATCCACACTTCACTCCACATATATTTCCAGACATCATTCCACAAATTATTCCACAAATCAATGACGCATCATTCGATACCTCATTCCACACATCATTCCATAACATTCCACACATCATTACACACATCAATCCACACATCATTCCACACGTCATTCCACACATCATTCCAAACATCATTCCACATATCATTCCACACATTATTCCACACATCATTCCACACATCATTCCACACATCATTCCACACATCATTGACACATCATTCCATACCTCATTCCACACATCATTCCATAACATTCCACTCATCATTCCATACATCATTGAGATATCATTCCACACATCATTCCACACCTCATTCCACACCTCATTCCACACATCATTCCACACAGCATTCCACACATCATTCCACACAACAAACCAAATATCATCCAATCCTCATTCCTCATATCATTCCACTCATAATTCAACATCTCATTCCACACATCATTCCACACATCATTCTACACCTCATTTCACACATCATTCTTCACATCAATTCACACCTCATTCCACAACTCATTCCACACCTCATTCCACACATCATTCCACACATCTTTGCACACATCATTCCAAACATCATTGCATACATCATTCCACAAATCATTCCACGCGTCATTTAAACACCTCATTTCACTCATCATTCCACGCATCATTCCACACCTCATTCCACAACACATTCAACACATCATTCTACACATCATTCCACACATCATTCCAAACATCATTCCACACATTATTCCAAACATCATTCCACACCTCATACCACATATCATTCCACGCATCATACCACGCATCATTCCACACTTCATTCCACACATCATTCCACATATCATTCCACATATCATTACACACATCAGTCCATCCCTCATTCCACAACTCATTTCACACCTCATTCCACACCTCATTCCACACATCATTGCATACATCATTGCACATATCATTCCACACATCTTTCCACACACCATTCAACACCTCATTCCACGTATCATTCCACAACATTCAACACATAATTCCACACATCAATCCACACTTCATTCCATCCCTCATTCCACACCTCAATGAAAACCTCATTCCACACATCATTCCACACCCCATTCCACACCTCATTCCACAAATTATTGCACAACATTCAACACATCATTCCACACATCATTCCAAACATCATTCCACACATCATTCCATACATCATTCCAGATGTCATTCGACACATCATTCCACACATCTTTCCACACTGCATTCAAAACATCATTCAACAGTCACATTCCACGCCTCATTCCACGCATCATTCCACACCTCATTCCACACCTAAATCCACATATAATTCCACGCAACATTCCACACATCATTCCACACATCATTCCAAACATCATTCCACACCTCATTCCACACCTCATTCCACCCATTATTCCACACATCATTCCACACATCATTCCACACATCAGTTCTTACCTAATTCCACACCTCATTCCACACATCTTTCCACACATCTTTGCACACATCATTCCAAACATCATTCCATACATCATTCCACAAGTCATTCCACGCGTCATTCAAACACCTCATTTCACTCATCATTCCACGCATCATTCCACACCTCATTCCACAACTCATTCAACACATCATTCCACACATCATTCCACACATCATTCCACACATCATTCCACACATTATTCCAAACATCATTCCACACCTCATTCCACACCTCATTCCACCCATTATTCCACACATCATTTCACACATCATTCCACAACATTTCTCAACATTCCACACATCATTCCACACATCAGTCCTTACCTAAGTCCACACCTCATTCCACACATCTTTCCACACATCATGCCACACATCATTCCAAACATCATTCCACACCTCAGTCCATATAACATTCCACACATCATTCCACACATCATTCCACACCCCATTCCACACCTCATTCCACATATCATTCCACAACATTCAACACATCATTCCACAACTCATTCCACACATCATTCCACACATCTTTCCAAACTTCATTCCACATCACATTCCACATAACATTTCCACGCATCATTCCACACCTCATTCCACACATCATTCCACACATCATTCAACACCTCATTCCACACCTCATTCCACACCTCATTCCAAATATCATTCCACGCATCATTCCACACATCATTCCACACCTCATTCCACACCTCATTCCACCCATCATTCCGCATATCATTCCACACATCATTCCACACATCATTCCAGATATTATTCGACACGTCATTGCACACATCATTCCACACAGAATTCCATACATCATTCCACACATCATTCCACACATCATTGCACACATCATTCCACACAGCATTCCAAACATCATTCCACAACTCATTCCACATTTCATTCCACGCATCATTCCAGATCTCATTCCACACATCATTACACACAACATTACACACATCATTCCACACATCATTCCACACATCATTGCACACATCATTGCACACATCATTGCACAGATCATTGCACACATCACTCCACACATCATTCCACATAACATTCCACAACATTCCACACATCAGTCCACACATCAATCCACACATCGCTCCATCAATCATTCCACACCTCATTCCACAACTCATTCCAAACATCATTCCACACATAATTCCACAAATTATTCCACACATCATTCCAAACATCAGTCCACACATCATTCCAGACATCATTCCAGATATTATTCGACACATCATTGCACACATCATTCCAAACATCATTCCACACATCATTCCGCACCTCATTCCACTCATCATTCCACACATCATTCAATACATCATTCCATATATCATTCCACACATCATTCCACACATCATTCCAAACATCATTCCACACATCAATCCACACATCATTCCACACATCATTCCACACATCATTCCACACAACATTCCATGGAGCATTCCATACATCATTGCACACATCATTCCACACCTCATTCCACACATCATTCCACACAGCATTCCACACATCATTCCACACAACATTCCACTCCTCATTCCACACGTCCTTCCACACCTCATTCCACACATCATTCCACACGTCATTCCACACATCATTCCATAGATCATTCGACACCTCATTCCACATATCATTCCACGCATCATTCCACACATCATTACAGACAACATTCCACATATCATTCGACACATCATTCGACACATCATTCCATCCCTCATTCCACACCTCATTCCACACCTCATTCCACACCTCATTCCACACATCATTCCACACATCATTCCACACCCCATTCCACACCTCATTCCACATATCATTCCACAACATTCAACACATCATTCCACAACTCATTCCACACATCATTCCACACATCTTTCCAAACTTCATTCCACATCACATTCCACATAACATTCCACGCATCATTCCACACCTCATTCCACACATCATTCCACACATCATTCAACACCTCATTCCACACCTCATTCCACACCTCATTCCAAATATCATTCCACGCATCATTCCACACATCATTCCACACCTCATTCCACACCTCATTCCACCCATCATTCCACACATCATTCAACAACATTGCACAACATTCCACACATCATTCCACATATCAGTCCATACCTCATTCCACACCTCATTCCACACATCATTCCACAATTCATTCCAAACATCATTCCACATCTAAATTCCACATCATTCCACACATCATTCCACACCATATTCCACGCATCATTCTACACATCATTCCAAACATCATCACATAAATCATTCCACACATCATTCCACACATCATTCCACACATTATTCCACACATCATTCCACACATTATTCCAAACATCATTCCACACATCATTCAACAACCTCATTCCACATACCATTCCACACCTCATTCCACACATCATTCCACACCTCATTCCACACATCAGTCTACACCTCATTCCACTCCTCATTCCACACAACATTCCACGCATCATTCCACACATCATTCCAAACATCATTCCACGCATCATTCCATGCATCATTTCACACATCATTCCACGCATCTTTCCAGACTTCATTCCACACATCATTCCACACCTCATTCCTTACATCATTCCACACATCATTCCAAACATCATTTCAAACATCATTCCAAACATCATTCCACATCACATTCCACACATCAATCCACACCATATTCCACGCATCATTCCAAACATCATTACAGACATCATTCCACACATCATTCCTCACAGCATTTCACACATCATTCCACACATCATTACACAGCTCATTCCACACATCATTCCACACATCATTCCACACCGCATTCCACACCTCATTCCACCCATCATTCCACACATCATTCAACAACATTCCACAACATTCCAGACATCATTCCACACATCATTCCACACATCAGTCCATAGCTCATTCCACACCTCATTCCACACATCATTCCACACATCATTCCAAACATCATTGTACAACACATTCCACATCATTCCAGACATCATTCCACACCATATTCCACGCATCATTCCACACATCATTCCACACATCATTCGAAACATCATTACATACATCATTCCACACATAATTCCACGCATCATTCCACACATTATTCAAAACATGACTCCACACATCATTCCACACATCATTCCAAACATTATTCCACACATCATTCCATACACCATTCCAGATGTCATTCGACACGTCATTCCACACATCATTCCACACAACATTCCAAACATCATTCCACATCACATTCCACATCAGGCCACATATCATTCCACACCATATTCCACGCATCATTCCACACATCATTCCAAATATCATTACATATATCATTCCACACATCATTCCACACAGCATGTCACACATCATTCCACACATCATTCCACACAGCATGTCACACATCATTCCACACATCATTCCACACCTCATTCCACACCTCATTCCACACCTCATTACAAATATCATTCCACGCATCATTGCACACATCATTCCACACCTCATGACAAATATCATTCCACGCATCATTCCACACATCATTCCACACATCATTCCACACATCATACCACACCTCATTCCACACCTCATTCCACACCTCATTCCACACCTCATTCCGAACCTCATTCCACCCATCAGTCCACACAGCATTCCACACATAATTCCACACAACATTCCATACCTCATTCCACATCTGATCCAACACCTCATTCCAAACATCATTCCACACATCATTCCACACATCATTCCACACATCATTCCACACCTAATTCCAAACATCATTCCAGACATCATTCCAAACATCATTCCACACGTTATTCCACGCATCATTCCACATATCATTACACACATCATTCCACACCTCATTCTACACATCATTCCACACACCACAGCAAACATCATTCCACACCTAATTCCACACATCATTCCACACATGATTCCACACAACATTTCACCCACCATTCCAACCTCACTCATCACATCATTCCACACATCATTCCAACCAACATTCCTCACCTCATTCATCACATCAATCCACACATCATTCCAAACATCTTTCCAAACGTCATTCCACACATCATTCCAACATCATTCCACACATCATTCCACACATCATTCTACACATCATTCCACACATCATTCCACACACCATTCCACACGTCATTCCACACCTCATTCCACAGGTCATTCCACACATCATTCCACACACCATTCCAAACGTCATTCCACACTTCATTCCACACCTCATTCCACACATCATTCCACAACTCATTCCACACGTCATTCCACACGTCATTCCACACATCATTCCACACATCATTCAAAACCTCATTCCAAACCACATTCCACACATCATTCCACACATCGTTCCATCCATCATTCCACACCTTATTCTACACATCATTCCACACATCATTCCAAATATCATTCCACACATCATTCCACACCTCATTCCACAGGTCATTCCACACATCATTCCACACACCATTCCAAACGTCATTCCACACTTCATTCCACACCTCATTCCACACATCATTCCACAACTCATTCCACACGTCATTCCACACGTCATTCCACACATCATTCCACACATCATTCCAAATATCATTCCACACATCATTCCACACCTCAATTTAAACATCATTCCGCACATCATTCCACACATCATTCCAGACATCATTTCACACATCATTCCACACATCATTCCAGACATCATTCCACACGTCATTCCAGCTATCATTCCACACCTCATTCCACACATCAATCCACACGTCATTCCACACCACATTACGCACGTCTTTCCACACACCATTCCATACATCATTCCACATATCATTCCATCCTCATTCCACACATTCTTCCACACATCATTCCACACATCATTCCACATATCATTCCACACATCATTCCACTCATCATCCCACATATCATTCAACATATCATAACAAACCTCATTCCACTCATCCTTCCACACATCATTCCACACATCATTCCACACATCATTCCACGCATCATTCCACACAGCATGCCACACATCATTCCACGCATCATTCCACATATCATTTCACACATCATTGCAAACAACATTCCACATATCATTCAACACATCATTCCAATCATCATTCCACACACCATTCCAAACCGCATTCCACCCTTTATTCCACACATCATTACACACATCATTCCACACATCATTCCAAACATCATTCCACACAACATTTCACAGATCATTTCACGCATCATTCCACAACTCATTCCACACGTCATTCCACACATCATTCCACACATCATTCCACACATAGTTCCACACATCATTCCACATATCATTCCACAGCTCATTGCACACATCATTCCACACATCATTCCACACATCATTCCACAGCTCATTCCACACATCATTCCACACATCATTCCACACAACATTCCACAGCTCATTCCACACATCTTCCCACACATCATTCCACATCTCGTTCTAAACATTATTTCCAATCATTATTCCACACATCATTCCACACATCATTCCACACATCGTTCCCACCTCATTCTAAACATCATTCCACACCTCATTCCAAATCTCATTCAACACTTCATTCCATTCATCTTTCCACCGCATCATTCCACACATCATTCCACACATCATTCCACGCATCATTCCACAACTCATTCCAGCCGTCATTCCACACATCATTCCACACATCATTCTACACATCATTCCACCATCATTCCATAGATCATTCTACACATCATTCCACCCATCATTCCACACATCATTCCACACATGATTCCACACAACATTTCACCCACCATTCCAACCTCACTCATCATATCATTCCACACATCATTCCAACCAACATTCCTCACCTCATTCATCACATCAATCCACACATCATTCCAAACATCTTTCCAAACGTCATTCCACACATCATTCCAACATCATTCCACACATCATTCCACACATCATTCTACACATCATTCCACACATCATTCCACACACCATTCCACACATCATTCCACACCTCATTCCACAGGTCATTCCACACATCATTCCACACACCATTCCAAACGTCATTGCACACTTCATTCCACACCTCATTCCACACATCATTACACAACTCATTCCACACGTCATTCCACACGTCATTCCACACATCATTCCACACATCATTCAAAACCTCATTCCAAACCACATTCCACACATCATTCCACACATCGTTCCATCCATCATTCCACACCTTATTCTACACATCATTCCACACATCATTCCAAATATCATTCCACACCTCATTTCACACATCATTCCACACCTCAATTTAAACATCATTCCACAATTTATTCCACACATCAATCCACACATAATTCCACGCATCATTCCATGCATCATTCCACACATCATTCCACACATCATTCCAGACATCATTCCACACGTCATTCCAGCTATCATTCCACACTTCATTCCACACATCAATCCACACGTCATTCCACACCTCATTGCGCACGTCTTTCCACACACCATTCCATACATCATTCCACATATCATTCCATCCTCATTCCACACATTCTTCCACACATCATTCCACACATCATTCCACATATCATTCCACACATCATTCCACACCTCATTCCACACCTCATTCCAAATATCATTCCACAGATCATTCTACACATCATTTCACACATCATTCCACTCATCATCCCACATATCATTCAACATATCATAACAAACCTCATTCCACACATCCTTCCACACATCATTCCACACATCATTCCACACATCATTCCACGCATCATTCCACACAGCATGCCACACATCATTCCACGCATCATTCCACATATCATTCCACACATCATTGCAAACAACATTCCACACATCATTCCACACATCATTCCAATCATCATTCCACACACCATTCCAAACCTCATTCCACCCATTATTCCACACATCATTACACACATCATTCCACACATCATTCCAAACATCATTCCACACATCATTCCACACATCGTTCCCACCTCATTCTAAACATCATTCCACACCTCATTCCAAATCTCATTCAACACTTCATTCCATTCATCTTTCCACCGCATCATTCCACACATCATTCCACACATCATTCCATGCATCATTCCACAACTCATTCCAGCCGTCATTCCACACATCATTCCACACATCATTCTACACATCATTCCACCATCATTCCATAGGTCATTCTACACATCATTCCACCAATCATTCCACACATCATTCTAAACATCATTCCACATCTCATTCCAAACATCATTCCAAACCTCATTCCACACTTCATTCCATACATCTTTCCACCGCATCATTCCACACATCATTCCACAGATCATTCCAAACATCATTCCAGACATCATTCCAAACATCATTCCACACGTTATTCCACGCATCATTCCACATATCATTACACACATCATTCCACACCTCATTCTACACATCATTCCACACACCACAGCAAACATCATTCCACACCTAATTCCACACATCATTCCACACATGATTCCACACAACATTTCACCCACCATTCCAACCTCACTCATCACATCATTCCACACATCATTCCAACCAACATTCCTCACCTCATTCATCACATCAATCCAAACATCATTCCAAACATCTTTCCAAACGTCATTCCACACATCATTCCAACATCATTCCACACATCATTCTACACATCATTCCACACATCATTCCACACACCATTCCACACATCATTCCACACCTCATTCCACAGGTCATTCCACACATCATTCCACACAACATTCCAAACGTCATTCCACACTTGATTCCACACCTCATTCCACACATCATTCCACAACTCATTCCACACGTCATTCCACACGTTATTCCACACATCATTTCACACATCATCCCACACCTCAATTTAAACATCATTCCAGACATCATTCCACACATCGTTCCATCCATCATTCCACACCTAATTCTACACATCATTCCACACATCAATCCACACATAATTCCACGCATCATTCCATGCATCATTCCACACATCATTCCACACATCATTCCAGACATCATTCCACACGTCATTCCAGCTATCATACCACACCTCATTCCACACATCAATCCACACGTCATTCCACACCTCATTACGCACGTCTTTCCACACACCATTCCATACATCATTCCACATATCATTCCATCCTCATTCCACACATTCTTCCACACATCATTCCACACATCATTCCACATATCATTCCACACATCATTCCACACCTCATTCCACACCTCATTCCAAATATCATTCCACAGATCATTCTACACATCATTTCACACATCATTCCACTCATCATCCCACATATCATTCAACATATCATAACAAACCTCATTCCACACATCCTTCCACACATCATTCCACACATCA
This sequence comes from Pristiophorus japonicus, assembly GCF_044704955.1. NCBI lineage: Eukaryota > Metazoa > Chordata > Chondrichthyes > Pristiophoridae > Pristiophorus > Pristiophorus japonicus. The sequence continues at coordinate 19,009,777 of NW_027252668.1, forward strand.
TTCCACACATCATTCCACGCATCATTCCACACAGCATGCCACACATCATTCCACGCATCATTCCACATATCATTCCACACATCATTGCAAACAACATTCCACACATCATTCCACACATCATTCCAATCATCACTCCACACACCATTCCAAACCTCATTCCATCCATTATTCCACACATCATTACACACATCATTCCACACATCATTCCAAACATCATTCCACACAACATTTCACAGATCATTTCACGCATCATTCCACAACTCATTCCACACGTAATTCCACACATCATTCCACACATCATTCCACACATAATTCCACACATCATTCCACCCATCAATCCATACCTCATTCTACACATCATCCCACACATCATTCCAAAGATCATTCCAAACCTCATTCCACACATCATTCCACACCTCAATTTAAACATCATTCAACACATTATTCCACACATCATTCCACTCATCATTCCACACATCGTTCCACAATTTATTCCACACATCAATCCACACATAATTCCACATATCATTCCACACCTCATTCCACACATCAATCCACACGTCATTCCACACCTCGATCTGCACTTCTTTACAAACACCATTCCATACGGGATTCCACATATCATTCCATCCTCATTCCACACATTCTTCCACACATCATTCCACACATCATTCCAAACATCATTCCACACATCATTCCACGATTCATTTCACACACCATTCCCCTCATCATCCCACATATCATTCAACATATCATAACAAACCTCATTCCACACATTCTTCCACACATCCCTCCACACATCATTCCACACAACATTCCACACATCTTTCCAAACCTCATTCCAGATATATTTCCACACCTCATTCCACTCATCATTCCACACATCATTCCACACATCATTCCAAACCTCATCCAACAGATCATTCCACACATCATTCCGCACCGCATTCCACACATTATTCCGCACATCATTCTAATTCTCATTCCACAACTCATTCCACCCATAATTCCACTCATCAGTCCACACATCATTCCAAACATCATTCCACAAGTCATTCCAAACTTCATTCCACACGTTATTTCACACATCATTCCAAAACTCATTCCACACATCATTCCACATATCATTCCAAACCTCATTCCACACATTATTCCACACATCATTCCATACATCATTAAACTCATCATTCCACACATCATTCCAGATGTCATTCTACATCGCATTTAGCACATCATTCCACACATCATTCCAAACCTCATTCCACATGTCATTCCACACATTATTCCACCACATCATTCCACACATTATTCCGCACATCATTCCACGTATCATTCCACAACTCATTCCACCCATAATTCCGCACATCAGTCCACACATCATTCCAAACATCATTCCACAAGTCGTTCCAAACTTCATTCCACACGTCATTTCACACATCATTCCAAATCTCATTCCATACATCATTCCACACATCATTCCAAAACCTCATTCCACACATTATTCCACATATCATTCCACACATCATTAAACTCATCATTCCACACATCATTCCAGATATCATTCCACACCTCATTCCACACATCATTGCACAATCCATTCCACACATCGTTCCACACCTCATTCCACACATCATTCCACACATCATTCCACACATCATTCCAAACCTCAATCCACATATCATTCTACACATCATTCCACATCGCATTTAGCACATCATCCAACATACCATTCCACATATCATTCCACACATCATTCCACACATCATTCCACACCTCATTCCACACATCATTCCAAACCTCATTCCACATATCATTCCACACATCATTCCACCTCATCATTCCACACATTATTCCGCACATCAATCCACGTATCATTACACAACTCATTCCACCCATAATTCCACACATCAGTCCACACATCATTCCAAACATCATTCCACAAATCATTCCAAACTTCATTCCACGTATCATTACACAACTCATTCCACCCATAATTCCACACATCAGTCCACACATCATTCCAAACATCATTCCACAAATCATTCCAAACTTCATTCCACACTTCATTTCACACATCATTCCAAACCTCATTCCACACATCATTCCACACATCATTCCAAACCTCATTCCACACATTATTCCACACATCATTCCACACATCTTTAAACTCATCATTCCAGACATCATTCCAAACATCATTCCACACCTCATTCCACACATCATTGCACAATCCATTCCACACATCGTTCCACACCTCATTCCACACATCATTCCACACATCATTCCACACATCATTCCAAACCTCAATCCACATATCATTCTACACATCATTCCACATCGCATTTAGCACATCATTCCACATACCATTCCACATATCATTCCACACATCATTCCACACATCATTCCACACCTCATTCCACACATCATTCCAAACCTCATTCCACATATCATTCCACACATCATTCCACCTCATCATTCCACACATTATTCCGCACATCAATCCACGTATCATTACACAACTCATTCCACCCATAATTCCACACATCAGTCCACACATCATTCCAAACATCATTCCACAAATCATTCCAAACTTCATTCCACGTATCATTACACAACTCATTCCACCCATAATTCCACACATCAGTCCACACATCATTCCAAACATCATTCCACAAATCATTCCAAACTTCATTCCACACTTCATTTCACACATCATTCCAAACCTCATTCCACACATCATTTCACACATCATTCCAAACCTCATTCCACACATTATTCCACACATCATTCCACACATCTTTAAACTCATCATTCCAGACATCATTCCAAACATCATTCCACACCTCATTCCACCCGTCATTCAACACATCATTCCACACATCATTCCACACATCATTCCACACATCATTCCACCCATCATTCCATACCTCATTCTACACATCATTTCACACATCATTCGAAACATCATTCCACACCTCATTCCACACATCATTCCACACCTCATTCTAAACATCATTCCACACATCATTCCACACATCATTCCACTCATCATTCCACTCATCATTTCACAATTCTTACCACACATTATTTCAACACATCATACCATTCATCATTTCATGCATCAATCCACACATCATTCCACACATGATTCCAGACATAATTCCACACCTCATTACACACACCATTCCATACATCATTCCACATATCATTCCCTCCTCATTACACACATCCTTCCGCACATCATTCCACACATCATTCCCGATATCATTCCACACAACATTCCTCACCTCATTCCACACCTCGTTCCAAATATCATTCCACACATCATTCCACACATCATTTCACACATTATTCCACTCATCACCCCACAGATCATTCAACATAACATAACAAACCTCATTCCACACATCCTTCCACACATCATTCCACACATCATTCCACACATCATTCTACACAGCATGCCACACATTATTCCAAACATCATTCCACATATCATTCCACTCAGCATTCCAAACATCATTCCACACATCATTCCAAACATCATTCCAAACCTCATTCCACACATCATTCCACACCTCAATCTAAACATCATTCCACACATCATTCGACACATCATTCCACTCATCATTCTACATATCGTTCCACACCTCATTCCACACATCAATCCACCTCATTCTAAACATCATTCCACACCTCATTCCAAACCTCATTCAACACTTCATTCCATTCATCTTTCCACCGCATCATTCCAAACCTCATTCCAGCCGTCATTCCACACATCATTCCACACATCATTCCAAACATCATTCCAGACCTCATTCGAAACATCATTCCACACTTCATTCCACGCTTCATTCCACAACTTAGTTCTCCCGTCATTCCATACATCATTCTACACATCATTCCACCCATCATTCCATACCTCATTCTACAAATCATTCCACACATCATTCCACACATCATTCTACACATCAATCCACACCTCATTCCAAACATCATTCCAAACCTCATTCCAAACATCATTCCACACCTCACTCTAAACATAATTCCAAACATCATTCCAGCCGTCATTCCACTCATCATTCCACTCATCATTCCACAATTCTTACCACACATTATTTCAACACATCATACCATTCATCATTCCATGCATCAATCCACACCTCATTCCACACATGATTCCAGACATAATTCCACACCTCATTACACACACCATTCCATACATCATTCCACATTAATTCCCTCCTCATTACACACATCCTTCCACACGTCATTCCACACATCATTCCCCATATCATTCCACACAACATTCCTCACCTCATTCCACACCTCATTCCAACTATCATTCCACACATCATTCCACACATCATTTCACACATCATTCCACTCATCATCCCACAGATCATTCAACATATCATAACAAACCTCATTCCACACATCCTTCCACACATAATTCCACACATCATTGCACACATCATTCCACACATCATTCTACACAGCATGCCAAACATCATTACACACATAATTCCACATATCATTCCACTCATCATTCCAAACATCATTCCACACATCATTCCAAACATCATTCCACACCTCATTCCACACATCATTCCACACCTCAATCTAAACATCATTCCACACATCATTCCACACATCATTCCACTCATCATTCCACACATCGTTCCACAATTTATTCCACACATCAATCCACACATAATTCCACGCACCATTCCATGCATCATTCCACACATCATTCCACACATCATTCCGGACATCATTCCACACATCATTCCACATATCATTCCACACCTCAATCCACACATCAATCCACACGTCATTCCACACCTCATTCCACACGTCTTTCCACACACCATTCCATACATCATTCCGCATAACATTCCATCCTCATTCCACACATTCTTCCACACATCATTCCACACATCATTCCACACATCATTCCACACATCATTCCACAGCTCATTCCACACATCATTCCACACATCATTCCACGCAACATTCCACAAATCATTCCACACATTACTCCACACAGCATCCTATACATCATTCCACACATCATTCCACATATCATTCCACAGCTCATTCCACACATCATTCCACACATCATTCCACTCATCATTGCACACATCTTCCCACACATCATTCCACATCTCGTTCTTAACATGATTCCTATCATCATTCCACACATCATTCCACACATCATTCCAAACATCATTCCCCACACCTCATTCCAAACCTCATTCAACACTTCATTCCATTCATCTTTCCACCGCATCATTCCACACATCATTCCACACATCATTCCACGCATCATTCCAAACCTCATTCCAGCCGTCATTCCACACATCATTCCACACATCTTTCCAAACATCATTCCAGACATCATTCCAAACATCATTCCACACTTCATTCAAAGCTTCATTCCACAACTTAGTCCTCCCGTCATTCCACACATCATTCTACACATCATTCCACCCATCATTCCATACCTCATTTTTCACATAATTCCACACGTCATTCCACACATCATTCCACTATTCATTCCACACCACATTCCACAATTCATTCCACACATCATTCCACACATCATTCTACACATCATTCCACACCTCATTCCAAACATCATTCCAAACCTCATTTCACACTTCATTCCATACAAAATTTCACCGCATCATTCCACACATCATTCCACACATCATTCCAAACATCATTCCAGACATCATTCCAAACATCATTCCACACGTTATTCCACACATCATTCCACACATCTGTGATTCCTGTGGCACTGGACTGTGATCCCTGTTGGACTGGACTGCAGTATCTGTGGGACTGGACTGTGATCCCTGTGGGACTGGACTGTGATTCCTTTGGCACTGGCTTGTAATCCCTGTTGGACTGGACTGTAGTCGCTGTGGTACTGGACTGTGACCCCTGTGCGACTGGACTGTGATTCATGTGGAACTGGACCATGATCACTGTGGGACTGGACTGTGATTCCTGTGGGACTGGACTCTGATCCCTGTGGCAGTGGACTGTGATTCCTGTGTGACTGGACTGTGAGCCCTGTGGCACTGGACTGTGATTCCTGTGGCACTGGACTGTGATCCCTGTGGGACAGGACTGTGATCGTTGTGGGACAGGACTGTGATCCCTGTGGGACTGGACTGTGATCACTATGGCACTGGACTGTGATCTCTGTGGGACTGGACTGTGATCCATGTGGGATATGGACTGTGATCCCTGTGGGATGGACTGTGACCCCTGTGGGACTGGACTATGAATCCTGTGAGACAGGACTGTGATCCCTGTGGGACCGGAGTTTTACCCCTGTGGGACTGAATTGCGACCGCTGTGGGACTGGACTGTGACCCTGCGGGACTCGCATGCGATCCCTGTGGACTCGTCTGTGATCCCTGTGGGACTGGACTGTGACCCCTGTGGGACACGACCGTGATCCCTGTGGGACTGGACTGTGATCTCTGTGGGACTGGACTGTGATCCCTGTGGCACTGGACTGTGATCCATGTGGGACTGGACTGTGATCCCTGTGAGACTGGACTGTGATCCCTATTTGACTGCACTGTGATCCCTGTGGAACTGGACTGGGGTCCCTGTAATACAGGACTGTGATCCCTTTTGTACTGGAGTTTTGACACCTGTGGGACTGGACTGTGATCCCTATCGGACTGCGCTGCGATCCCTGTGGAACTGGACTGTGATCTCTGTGGGACTGGACTGTGATCCATGTGGGACTGGACTGTGATCCCTGTGGGACTGGACTCTGAACCATGTGGGAGTGGACTGTGACCCCTGTGGGACTGGACTGTGATCTCTGTGGGACTGGACTGTGACCCATGTGGGACTGGACTGTGATCTCTGTGGGACTGGACTGTGTTCCATGTGGGACTGGACTGTGATCCCTGTGAGACTGGACTGTGATCCCTATTTGACTGCACTGTGATCCCTGTGGAACTGGACTGTGATCCCAGTGGGACAGGACTGTGATCCCGGTTGTACTGGACTTTGACCCCTGTGGGACTGGACTGTGATCCCTATGGGACTGCACTGCGATCCCTATGGAACTGGACAGTGATCGCAGTGTGACTGGACTGTGATTCATGTCGGACTGGACTGTGATCCCTGTGGGAATGGACTGTGATCCATGTGGGACTAGACTGTGATCCATGTGGGACTGGATTGTTATCCTTGAGGGACTGGACTGTGATCCCTGTGCCACTCGACTGTGATCTCTGTGGGACTGGACTGTGAGGCTTGTAGGACTGGACTGTGATCTCTGTTAGACTGGACTGTGATCCCTGTGGGTTTGTTCTGTAATTCCCGTTGGGACTGGACTGTGATCTCTGTGGGACTGGACTGTGACCCCTGTGGGACAGGACTGTGATCCCTCTGGGACTGGACTGTGCTCCCTGTGGGACTAGAATGTGATCCATGTGGGACTGGACAGTGATCCCTGTTGAACTGGACTGTGATCCTTGTGGGATCGGAGTTTGGCCCTTGTGGGACTGAACTGCAATTCCTGGGGGACCGGAGTTTGACCCCTGTGGGACTGGACTGTGACCCCTGTGGGACTGGACTGTTATCCATGTGAGACTCGCCTGCGATCACTGTGGACTGGTCTGTGATCCCTGTGGGACTGGACTGTGACCCCTGTGGGACAGGACCGTGATCCCTGAGGGACTGGACTGTGACCCCTGTGGGACTGAAAAGCGAACCCTGTGGAACTGGACTGTGATCTCTGTGGGACTGGACAGTGATCCCTGTAGCACTGGACTGTGATCCCTGTGGGACAGGACTGTGATCCCTGTTGGACTGCAGTTTGACCCGTGTGGGACTGGACTGTGATCCCTATGGGACTGGACTGTGATCCATGTGGGACTGGACTGTGACCCCTGTGGGACTGGACTGTGATCCATGTGGGACTGGACTGTGACCCCTGTGGGACTGGACTGTGATCTCTGTGGGACTGGACTGTGATCCATGTGGGACTGGACTGTGATCCCTGTGGGACTGGACTGTGATGCATGTGGAACTGGAAGTGATCCCTGTGGGACAGGACTGTGAACCGTCTGGGACTGGACTGTGATCCCTGTGGGACTGGACTGTGATCTCTGTGGGACTGGACTGTGACCCATGTGGGACAGGACTGTGATCCCTGTGGGACGGAACTGCAATCCCTGTGGGATAGGAGTTTGACTCCTGTGGGACTGGACTGTGATGCCTGTGGGACTGGATTGTGATTCCTGTTGGACTGGACTTTGACCCCTGTGGGACAGGACTGTGATCCCTATGGGACTGCACTGCGATCCCTGTAGAACTGGACTGTAGTCTCTGTGGGACTGGACTGTGACCCCTGTGCGACTGGACTGTGATTCATGTGGCACTGGACTGTGATCACTATTGGACTGGACTGTGATCCCTGTGGCACTGGACTGTGATTCCTGTGTGACTGGACTGGGATCGTTGTGGGAGTGGACTGTGATTCCTGTGGGACTGGACTGTGATCACTGTTGGACTGGACTGTGACCCCTGTGGGACTGGAATGTGATCCCTGTGGTACAGGACTGTGATCCCTGTGGGACTGGACTGTGATCCCTGTTGGACTGGACTGTGATCCCTGTTGGACTGGACTTTAACCCTGTGGGACTGGACAGTGATCCATGTGGGACTGGACTGTGACCCCTGTGGGACTGGACTGTGATCTCTGTGGGACTGGACTGTGATCCATGTGGGACTGGACTGTGATCCCTGTGGGACTGGACTGTGATCCATGTGGGACTGGACTGTGATCTCTGTGGGACTGGACTGTGATCCCTGTGGGACTGGACTGTGATCCCTTTGGGACTGGACTGTGATCCCTGTTGGACTGGACTTTGACCCCTGTGGGACTGGACTGTGATCCATGTGGGACTGGACTGTGACCCCTGTGGGACTGGACTGTGATCTCTGTGGGACTGGACTGTGATGCTTGTGGGACTGGACTGTGATCTCTGTGGGACTGGACTGTGATCCCAGTGGGTTTGTTCTGTGATCCCTGTGGGACTGGACTGTGATCCCTGTGGGACTGAACTGCAATCCCTGTGGGATTGGAGTATGACACCTGTGGGACTGGACTGTGATCCCTGTGGGACTGGACTGTGATCCCTGTTGGACTGGACTGTGACCCCTGTGGGACAGGACCGAGATCCCTGTGGGACTGGACTTTGATCTCTGTGGGACTGGACTGCGATCCCTATGCGACTGGACTGTGACCCCTGTGGGACTGGAACGTGATCTCTGTGGGACTGAACTGTGATCCATGTGGGACTGCACTCTGACTCATGTGGCGCTGGACTGTAATCCCTGTGCGACTGGACTGTGACCGCTGTGGGACTGGGCTGTGACCCCTGTGGGAATGGACAGTGATCTCTGTGTGACTGGACTGTGATCCCTGTGGGACTGGACTGTGACCCCTGTGGGACAGGACCGTGATCCCTGAGGGACGGGACTGTGACCCCTGTGGGACTGAAAAGCGAATCCTGTGGAACTGGACTGTGATCTCTGTGGGACTGGACAGTGATCGCTGTAGCACTGGACTGTGATCCCTGTGGGACTGGAGTTTGACCCGTGTGGGACTGGACTGTGATCCCTATGGGACTGCACTGTGATCCCTGTGGAACTGGACTGTGATCTCTGTGGGACTGTACTGTGATCCATGTGGAACTGGACTGTGCTCCCTGTGGGACTAAACTGTGATCCATGTGGGACTGGACTGTGACCCCTGTGGGACTGGACTGTGATCTCTGTGGGACTGGACTGTGATCCATGTGGGACAGGACTGTGATCCCTGTGGGACTGGACTGTGATGCATGTGGGACTGGACTGTGATCTCTGTGGGACAGGACTGTGATCCGTGTGGGACTGGACTGTGATCCCTGTGGGACTGGACTGTGATCTCTGTGGGTTTGGACTGTGATCCATGTGGGACTGGACTGTGATCCCTGTGGGACTGGACTGTGACCCCTGTGGGACAGGACTGTGATCCCTGTGGGACTGAACTGCATACTGCAATCCCTGTGGGATAGGAGTTTGATCCCTGTGGGACTGAACTGTTATCCCTATGGGACTGCACTGCGATCCCTGTAGAACTGGACAGTGATCGCTGTGTGACTGGACTGTGATCCCTTTGACACTGGCCTGTAATATCTGTTGGACTGGACTGTAGTCTCTGTGGGACTGGACTGTGACCCCTGTGCGACTGGACTGTGATTCATGTGGCACTGGACTGTGATCACTATGGGACTGGACTGTGATTCCTGTGGGACTGGACTGTGATCCCTGTGGCACTGGACTGTGATTCCTGTGTGACTGGACTGGGATCGTTGTGGGAGTGGACTGTGATTCCTGTGGGACTGGACTGTGATCCCTGTGGGACTGGACTGTGACCCCTGTGGGACTGGAATGTGATCCCTGTGGTACAGGACTGTGATCCCTGTGGGACTGGACTGTGATCCCTTTGGGACTGGACTGTGATCCCTGTTGGACTGGACTTTGACCCCTGTGGGACTGGACAGTGATCCATGTGGGACTGGACTGTGACCCCTGTGGGACTGGACTGTGATCTCTGTGGGACTGGACTGTGATCCATGTGGGACTGGACTGTGATCCCTGTGGGACTGGACTGTGATCCATGTGGGACTGGACTGTGATCTCTGTGGGACTGGACTGTGATCCGTGTGGGACTGGACTGTGATCCCTGTGGGACTGGACTGTGATCTCTGTGGGACTGGACTATGATCCATGTTGGACTGGACTGTGATCCCTGTGGGACTGGACTGTGAGCTCTGTGAGAGTGGACTGTGATCCCTGTTGGACTGGACTGTGATCCAAGTGGGACTGGACTGTTATCACTGTTGGTTTGTTCTGTGATCCCTGTGGGACTGGACTGTGATCTCTGTGGGACTGGACTGTGATCCCTGTGGGACTGGATCTGTGATCCCTTTGGGACTGGACTGTGATCCCTCTTGGACTGGACTTTGACCCCTGTGGGACTGGACTGTGATCCATGTGGGACTGGACTGTGACCCCTGTGGGACTGGATTGTGATCTCTGTGGGACTGGACTGTGATGCTTGTGGGACTGGACTGTGATCTCTGTGGGACTGGACTGTGATCCCAGTGGGTTTGTTCTGTGATCCCTGTGGGACTGGACTGTGATCCCTGTGGGACTGAACTGCAATCCCTGTGGGATAGGAGTATGACCCCTGTGGGACTGGACTGTGATCCCTGTGGGACTGGACTGTGATCCCTGTTGGACTGGACTGTGACCCCTGTGGGATAGGACCGTGATCCCTGTGGGACTGGACTTTGATCTCTGTGGGACTGGAACGTGATCTCTGTGGGACTGGACAGTGATCCATGTGGGACTGCACTCTGACTCATGTGGCGCTGGACTGTGATCCCTGTGCGACTGGACTGTGATCCTTGTGGAACTGGACTGTGACCCCTGTGGGACAGGACCGTGATCCCTGAGGGACTGGACTGTGACCCCTGTGGGACGGAAAAGCGAACCCTGTGGAACTGGACTGTGATCTCTGTGGGACTGGACAGTGATCGCCTTAGCACTGGACTGTGATCCCTGTGGGACTGGAGTTTGACCCGTGTGGGACTGGACTGTGATCCCTATGGGACTGCACTGTGATCCCTGTGGAACAGGACTGTGATCTCTGTGGGACTGTACTGTGATCCATGTGGAACTGGACTGTGCTCCCTGTGGGACTGGACTGTGATCCATGTGGGACTGGACTGTGACCCCTGTGGGACTGGACTGTGATCTCTGTGGGACTGGACTGTGATCCATGTGGGACTGGACTGTGATCCCTGTGGGACTGGACTGTGATGCATGTGGGACTGGACTGTGATCTCTGTGGGACAGGACTGTGATCCGTGTGGGACTGGACTGTGATCCCTGTGGGACTGGACTGTGATCTCTGTGGGACTGGACTGTGATCCATGTGGGACTGGACTGTGATCCCTGTGGGACTGGACTGTGATCCCAGAGGGTTTGTTCTGCGATCCCTGTGGGACTGGAAGTTGACCCGTGTGGGACTGGACTGTGATCCCTATGGGACTGCACTGTGATCCCTGTGGAACTGGACTGTGATCTCTGTGGGACTGTACTGTGATCCATGTGGAACTGGACTGTGCTCCCTGTGGGACTGGACTGTGATCCATGTGGGACTGGACTGTGACCCCTGTGGGACTGGACTGTGATCTCTGTGGGACTGGACTGTGATGCATGTGGGACTGGACTGTGATCCCTGTGGGACTGGACTGTGACCCCTGTGGGACAGGACTGTGATCCCTGTGGGACTGAACTGCATACTGCAATCCCTGTGGGATAGGAGTTTGATCCCTGTTGGACTGGACTGTTATCCCTATGGGACTGCACTGCGATCCCTGTAGAACTGGACAGTGATCGCTGTGTGACTGGACTGTGATCCCTTTGACACTGGCCTGTAATATCTGTTGGACTGGACTGTAGTCTCTGTGGGACTGGACTGTGACCCCTGTGCGACTGGACTGTGATTCATGTGGCACTGGACTGTGATCACTATGGGACTGGACTGTGATTCCTGTGGGACTGGACTGTGATCCCTGTGGCACTGGACTGTGATTCCTGTGTGACTGGACTGGGATCGTTGTGGGAGTGGACTGTGATTCCTGTGGGACTGGACTGTGATCCCTGTGGGACTGGACTGTGACCCCTGTGGGACTGGAATGTGATCCCTGTGGTACAGGACTGTGATCCCTGTGGGACTGGACTGTGATCCCTTTGGGACTGGACTGTGATCCCTGTTGGACTGGACTTTGACCCCTGTGGGACTGGACAGTGATCCATGTGGGACTGGACTGTGACCCCTGTGGGACTGGACTGTGATCTCTGTGGGACTGGACTGTGATCCATGTGGGACTGGACTGTGATCCCTGTGGGACTGGACTGTGATCCATGTGGGACTGGACTGTGATCTCTGTGGGACTGGACTGTGATCCGTGTGGGACTGGACTGTGATCCCTGTGGGACTGGACTGTGATCTCTGTGGGACTGGACTATGATCCATGTTGGACTGGACTGTGATCCCTGTGGGACTGGACTGTGAGCTCTGTGAGAGTGGACTGTGATCCCTGTTGGACTGGACTGTGATCCAAGTGGGACTGGACTGTTATCACTGTTGGTTTGTTCTGTGATCCCTGTGGGACTGGACTGTGATCTCTGTGGGACTGGACTGTGATCCCTGTGGGACTGGATCTGTGATCCCTTTGGGACTGGACTGTGATCCCTCTTGGACTGGACTTTGACCCCTGTGGGACTGGACTGTGATCCATGTGGGACTGGACTGTGACCCCTGTGGGACTGGACTGTGATCTCTGTGGGACTGGACTGTGATGCTTGTGGGACTGGACTGTGATCTCTGTGGGACTGGACTGTGATCCCAGTGGGTTTGTTCTGTGATCCCTGTGGGACTGGACTGTGATCCCTGTGGGACTGAACTGCAATCCCTGTGGGATAGGAGTATGACCCCTGTGGGACTGGACTGTGATCCCTGTGGGACTGGACTGTGATCCCTGTTGGACTGGACTGTGACCCCTGTGGGATAGGACCGTGATCCCTGTGGGACTGGACTTTGATCTCTGTGGGACTGGAACGTGATCTCTGTGGGACTGGACAGTGATCCATGTGGGACTGCACTCTGACTCATGTGGCGCTGGACTGTGATCCCTGTGCGACTGGACTGTGATCCTTGTGGAACTGGACTGTGACCCCTGTGGGACAGGACCGTGATCCCTGAGGGACTGGACTGTGACCCCTGTGGGACGGAAAAGCGAACCCTGTGGAACTGGACTGTGATCTCTGTGGGACTGGACAGTGATCGCCTTAGCACTGGACTGTGATCCCTGTGGGACTGGAGTTTGACCCGTGTGGGACTGGACTGTGCTCCCTATGGGACTGCACTGTGATCCCTGTGGAACTGGACTGTGATCTCTGTGGGACTATACTGTGATCCATGTGGAACTGGACTGTGCTCCCTGTGGGACTGGACTGTGATCCATGTGGGACTGGACTGTGACCCCTGTGGGACTGGACTGTGATCTCTGTGGGACTGGACTGTGATCCATGTGGGACTGGACTGTGATCCCTGTGGGACTGGACTGTGATGCATGTGGGACTGGACTGTGATCTCTGTGGGACAGGACTGTGATCCGTGTGGGACTGGACTGTGATCCCTGTGGGACTGGACTGTGATCTCTGTGGGACTGGACTGTGATCCATGTGGGACTGGACTGTGATCCCTGTGGGACTGGACTGTGATCCCAGAGGGTTTGTTCTGCGATCCCTGTGGGACTGGAAGTTGACCCGTGTGGGACTGGACTGTGATCCCTATGGGACTGCACTGTGATCCCTGTGGAACTGGACTGTGATCTCTGTGGGACTGTACTGTGATCCATGTGGAACTGGACTGTGCTCCCTGTGGGACTGGACTGTGATCCATGTGGGACTGGACTGTGACCCCTGTGGGACTGGACTGTGATCTCTGTGGGACTGGACTGTGATGCATGTGGGACTGGACTGTGATCCCTGTGGGACTGGACTGTGATCTCTGTGGGACTGGACTGTGACCCCTGTGGGACAGGACTGTGATCCCTGTGGGACGGAACTGCAATCCCTGTGGGAAAGGAGTTTGACCCCTATGGGACTGGACTGTGATGCCTGTGGGACTGGATTGTGATCCCTGTTGGACTGGACTTTGACCCCTGTGGGACAGGACTGTGATCCCTAGGGGACTGCACTGCGATCCCTGTAGAACTGGACAGTAGTCTCTGTGGGACTGGACTGTGACCCCTGTGCGACAAGACTGTGATTCATGTGGCACTGGTATTTGATCACTATTGGACTGGACTGTGATTCCTGTGGAACTGGACTGTGATCTCTGTGGGACTGTACTGTGATCCATGTGGAACTGGACTGTGCTCCCTGTGGGACTGGACTGTGATCCATGTGGGACTGGACTGTGACCCCTGTGGGACTGGACTGTGATCTCTGTGGGACTGGACTGTGATCCATGTGGGACTGGACTGTGATCCCTGTGGGACTGGACTGTGATGCATGTGGGACTGGACTGTGATCTCTGTGGGACAGGACTGTGATCCGTGTGGGACTGGACTGTGATCCCTGTCGGACTGGACTGTGATCTCTGTGGGACTGGACTGTGATCCATGTGGGACTGGACTGTGATCCCTGTGGGACTGGACTGTGATCCCAGTGGGTTTGTTCTGTGATCCCTGTGGGACATAACTGTAATCTCTGTGGGACTGGACTCTGACCCCTGTGGGACTGGACTGTGATCCCTGTGGGACTGAACTGCAATCCCTGTGGGATAGGAGTATGACCCCTGTGGGACAGGACTGTGATCCCTGTGGGACTGGACTGTGATCCCTGTTGGAATGGACTGTGACCCCTGTGGGACAGGACCGTGATCCCTGTGGGACTGGACTTTGATCACTCTGGGACTGGACTGCGATCCCTATGCGACTGGACTGTGACCCCTGTGGGACTGGAACGTGATCTCTGTGGGACTGGACAGTGATCCATGTGGGACTGCACTCTGACTCATGTGGCGCTGGACTGTGATCCCTGTGCGACTGGACTGTGACCGCTGTGGGACTGGGCTGTGACCCCTGTGGGAATGGACAGTGATCTCTGTGTGACTGGACTGTGATCCCTGTGGAACTGGACTGTGACCCCTGTGGGACAGGACCGTGATCCCTGAGGGACTGTACTGTGACCCTTGTGGGACGGAAAAGCGAACCCTGTGGAACTGGACTGTGATCTCTGTGGGACTGGACAGTGATCGCCTTAGCACTGGACTGTGATCCCTGTGGGACTGGAGTTTGACCCGTGTGGGACTGGACTGTGATCCCTATGGGACTGTACTGTGATCCATGTGGAACTGGACTGTGCTCCCTGTGGGGTTGGACTGTGATCCATGTGGGACTGGACTGTGACCCCTGTGGGACTGGACTGTGATCTCTGTGGGACTGGACTGTGATCCATGTGGGACTGGACTGTGATCCCTGTGGGACTGGACTGTGATGCATGTGGGACTGGACTGTGATCTCTTGGGACAGGACTGTGATCCGTGTGGGACTGGACTGTGATCCCTGTGGGACTGGACTGTGATCTCTGTGGGACTGGACTGTGATCCATGTGGGACTGGACTGTGATCCCTGTGGGACTGGACAGTGATCCCAGTGGGTTTGTTCTGCGATCCCTGTGGGACTGGAAGTTGACCCGTGTGGGACTGGACTGTGATCCCTATGGGACTGCACTGTGATCCCTGTGGAACTGGACTGTGATCTCCGTGGGACTGTACTGTGATCCATGTGGAACTGGACTGTGCTCCCTGTGGGACTGGACTGTGATCCATGTGGGACTGGACTGTGACCCCTGTAGGACTGGACTGTGATCTCTGTGGGACTGGACTGTGATGCATGTGGGACTGGACTGTGATCCCTGTGGGACACGACTGTGAACCGTGTGGGACTGGACTGTGATCCCTGTGGGACTGGACTGTGATCTCTGTGGGACTGGACTGTGACCCCTGTGGGACAGGACTGTGATCCCTGTGGGACGGAACTGCAATCCCTGTGGGAAAGGAGTTTGACCCCTGTGGGACTGGACTGTGATGCCTGTGGGACTGGATTGTGATCCCTGTTGGACTGGACTTTGACCCCTTAGGACAGGAATGTGATCCCTATGGGACTGCACTGCGATCCCTGTAGAACTGGACAGTAGTCTCTGTGGGACTGGACTGTGACCCCTGTGCGACAAGACTGTGATTCATGTGGCACTGGACTTTGATCACTATTGGACTGGACTGTGATTCCTGTGGGACTGGACTGTGACCCTGTGGAACTGGACTGTGATCTCTGTGGGACTGCACTGTGATCCATGTGGAACTGGACTGCGATCCCTATGCGACTGGACTGTGACCCCTGTGGGACTGGAACGTGATCTCTGTGGGACTGGACAGTGATCCATGTGGGACTGCACTCTGACTCATGTGGCGCTGGACTGTGATCCCTGTGCGACTGGACTGTGACCGCTGTGGGACTGGGCTGTGACCCCTGTGGGAATGGACAGTGATCTCTGTGTGACTGGACTGTGATCCCTGTGGAACTGGACTGTGACCCCTGTGGGACAGGACCGTGATCCCTGAGGGACTGGACTGTGACCCCTGTGGGACGGAAAAGCGAACCCTGTGGAACTGGACTGTGATCTCTGTGGGACTGGACAGTGATCGCTTTAGCACTGGACTGTGATCCCTGTGGGACTGGAGTTTTACCCGTGTGGGACTGGACTGTGATCCCGATGGAACTGCACTGTGATCCCTGTGGAACTGGACTGTGATCTCTGTGGGACTGTACTGTGATCCATGTGGAACTGGACTGTGCTCCCTGTGGGACTGGACTATGATCCATGTGGGACTGGACTGTGATCTCTGTGGGACTGGACTGTGACCCCTGTGGGACAGGACTGTGATCCCTGTGGGACGGAACTGCAATCCCTGTGGGATAGGAGTTTGACCCCTGTGGGACTGGACTGTGATGCCTGTGGGACTGGATTGTGATCCCTGTTGGACTGCACTTTGACCCCTGTGGGACAGGACTATGATCCCTATGGGACTGCACTGCGATCCCTGTAGAACTGGACAGTAGTATCTGTGGGACTGGACTGTGACCCCTGTGCGACTGGACTGTGATTCATGTGGAACTGGACTTTGATCACTATTGGACTGGACTGTGATTCCTGTGGGACTGGACTGTGATCCCTGTGGAACTGGACTGTGATCTCTGTGGGACTGTACAGTGATCCATGTGGAACTGGACTGTGCTCCCTGTGGGACTGGACTGTGATCCATGTGGGACTGGACTGTGACCCCTGTGGGACTGGACTGTGATCTCTGTGGGACTGGACTGTGATCCATGTGGGACTGGACTGTGATCCCTGTGGGACTGGACTGTGATGCATGTGGGACTGGACTGTGATCTCTGTGGGACAGGACTGTGATCCCTGTTGGACTGGACTTTGACCCCTGTGGGACTGGACAGTGATCCATGTGAGACTGGACTGTGACCCCTGTGGGACTGGACTGTGATCTCTGTGGGATTGGACTGTGATCCATGTGGGACTGGACTGTGATCCCTGTGGGATAGGAGTATGACCCCTGTGGGACTGGACTGTGATCCCTGTGGGACTGGACTGTGATCCCTGTTGGACTGGACTGTGACCCCTGTGGGACAGGACCGTGATCCCTGTGGGACTGGACTTTGATCTCTGTGGGACTGGACTGCGATCCCTATGCGACTGGACTGTGAACCCTGTGGGACTGGAACGTGATCTCTGAGGGACTGGACAATGATCCATGTGGGACTGCACTCTGACTCATGTGGCGCTGGACTGTGATCCCTGTGCGACTGGACTGTGACCGCTGTGGGACTGGGCTGTGAAACCTGTGGGAATGGACAGTGATCTCTGTGGGACAGGACCGTGATCCCTGAGGGACTGGACTGTGACCCCTGTGGGACGGAAAAGCGAACCCTGTGGAACTGGACTGTGATCTCTGTGGGACTGGACAGTGATCGCTTTAGCACTGGATTGTGATCCCTGTGGGACTGGAGTCTGACCCGTGTGGGACTGGACTGTGATCCCTATGGGACTGCACTGTGATCCCTGTGGAACTGGACTGTGATCTCTGTGGGACTGTACTGTGATCCATGTGGAACTGGACTGTGCTCCCTGTGTGACTGGACTGTGATCCATGTGGGACTGGACTGTGACCCCTGTGGGACTGGACTGTGATCTCTGTGGGACTGGACTGTGATCCCTGTGGGATTGGACTGTGATCCCTGTGGGACTGGACTGTGAATCGTGTGGGACTGGACTGTGATCCCTGTGGGACTGGACTGTGATCTCTGTGGGACTGGACTGTGACCCCTGTGGGACAGGACTGTGATCCCTGTGGGACGGAACTGCAATCCCTGTGGGATAGGAGTTTGACCCCTGTGGGACTGGACTGTGATGCCTGTGGGACTGCATTGTGATCCCTGTTGGACTGGACTTTGACCCCTGTGGGACAGGACTGTGATCCCTATGGGACTGCTCTGCGATCCCTGTAGAACTGGACTGTAGTCTCTGTGGGACTGGACTGTGACCCCTGTGCGAGTGGACTGTGATTCATGTGGCACTGGACTGTGATCACTATTGGACTGGACTGTGATTCCTGTGGGACTGGACTGTGATCCCTATGGCACTGGACTGTGATTCCTGTGTGACTGGACTGGGATCGTTGTGGGAATGGACTGTGATTCCTGTGGGACTGGACTGTGATCACTGTGGGACTGGACTGTGACCCCTGTGGGACTGGAATGTGATCCCTGTGGTACAGGACTGTGATCCCTGTGGGACTGGACTGTGATCCCTTTGGGACTGGACTGTGATCCCTATTGACTGGACTTTGACCCCTGTGGGACTGGACAGTGATCCATGTGGGACTGGACTGTGACCCCTGTGGGACTGGACTGTGATCTCTGTGGGACTGGACTGTGATCCCTGTGGGACTGGACTGTGATCCCTGTGGGACTGGACTGTGATCCATGTGGGACTGGACTGTGATCTCTGTGGGACTGGACTGTGATCCGTGTGGGACTGGACTGTGATCCCTGTGGGACTGGACTGTGATCTCTGTGGGACTGGACTGTGATCCATGTGGGACTGGACTGTGATCCCTGTGGGACTGCACTGAGAGCTCTGTGAGAGTGGACTGTAATTCCTGTTGGACTGGACTGTGATCCATGTGGGACTGGACTGCTAACACTGTTGGTTTGTACTGTGATCCCTGTGGGACTGGACTGTGATCTCTGTGGTACTGGACTGTGATCCCTGTGGGACTGGACTGTGATCCCTTTGGGACTGGACTGTGATCCCTGTTGGACTGGACTTTGAACCCTGTGGGACTGGACTGTGATCCATGTGGGACTGGACTGTGACCCCTGTGGGACTGGACTGTGATCTCTGTGGGACTGGACTGTGATGCTTGTGGGACTGGACTGTGATCTCTGTGGGACTGGACGGTGATCCCAGCGGGTTTGTACTGTGATCCCTGTGGGACTGAACTGTGATCCCTGTGGGACTGAACTGCAATCCCTGTGGGATAGGAGTATGACCCCTGTGGGACTGGACTGTGATCCCTGTGGGACTGGACTCTGATCCCTGTTGGACTGGACTGTGACCCCTGTGGGACAGGACCGAGATCCCTGTGGGACTGGACTTTGATCTCTGTGGGACTGGACTGCGATCCCTATGCGACTGGACTGTGACCCCTGTGGGACTGGAACGTGATCTCTGTGGGACTGGACTGTGATCCATGTGGGACTGGACTGTGACCGCTGTGGGACTGGGCTGTGACCCCTGTGGGAATGGACAGTGATCTCTGTGTGACTGGACTGTGATCCCTGTGGGACTGGACTGTGACCCCTGTGGGACAGGACCGTGATCCCTGAGGGACTGGACGTGACCCCTGTGGGACTGAAAAGCTAACCCTGTGGAACTGGACTGTGATCTCTGTGGGATTGGACAGTGAACGCTGTAGCACTGGACTGTGATCCCTGTGGGACTGGAGTTTGACCCGTGTGGGACTGGACTGTGATCCCTATGGGACTGCACTGTGATCCCTGTGGAACTGGACTGTGATCTCTGTGGGACTGTACTGTGATCCATCTGGAACTGGACTGTGCTTCCTGTGGGACTGGACTGTGATCCATGTGGGACTGGACTGTGACCCCTGTGGGACTGGACTGTGATCTCTGTGGGACTGGACTGTGATCCATGTGGGACTGGACTGTGATCCCTGTGGGACTGGACTGTGATGCATGTGGGACTGGACTGTGATCTCTGTGGGACAGGACTGTGATCCGTGTGGGACTGGACTGTGGTCCCTGTGGGACTGGACTGTGATCTCTGTGGGACTGGACTGTGATCCATGTGGGACTGGACTGTGATCCCTATGGGACTGGACTGTGATCCCAGTGGGTTTGTTCTTTGATCCCTGTGGGACATAACTGTGATCTCTGTGGGACTGGACTGTGAACCCTGTGGGACAGGACTGTGATCCCTGTGGGACTGAACTGCAATCCCTGTGGGATAGGAGTTTGACCCCTGTGGGACTGGACTGTGATCCCTGTGGGACTGGATTGTGATCCCTGTTGGACTGGACTTTGACCCCTGTGGGACAGGACTGTGATCCCTATGGGACTGCACTGCGATCCCTGTAGAACTGGACAGTGATCGCTGTGTGACTGGACTGTGATCCCTTTGGCACTGGCCTGTAATCTCTGTTGGACTGGACTGTAGTCTCTGTGGGACTGGACTGTGACCCCTGTGCGACTGGACTGTGATTCATGTGGCACTGGACTGTGATCACTATGGGATTGGACTGTTATTCCTGTGGGACTGGACTGTGATCCCTGTGGCACTGGACTGTGATTCCTGTGTGACTGGACTGGGATCGTTGTGGGAGTGGACTGTGATTCCTGTGGGACTGGACTGTGATCCCTGTGGGACTGGACTGTACCCCTGTGGGACTGGAATGTGATCCCTGTGGTACAGGACTGTGATCCCTGTGGGACTGGACTGTGATCCCTTTGGGACTGGACTGTGATCCCTGTTGGACTGGACTTTGACCCCTGTGGGACTGGACAGTGATCCATGTGGGACTGGACTGTGACCCCTGTGGGACTGGACTGTGATCTCTGTGGGACTGGACTGTGATCCATGTGGGACTGGACTGTGATCCCTGTGGGACTGGACTGTGATCCATGTGGGACTGGACTGTGATCTCTGTGGGACTGGACCGTGATCCGTGTGGGACTGGACTGTGATCCCTGTGGGACTGGACTGTGATCTCTGTGGGACTGGACTGTGATCCATGTGGGACTGGACTGTGATCCCTGTGGGACTGGACTGTGAGCTCTGTGAGAGTGGACTGTGATCCCTGTTGAACTGGACTGTGATCCATGTGGGACTGGACTATTATCACTGTTGGTTTGTTCTGTGATCCCTGTGGGACTGGACTGTGATCTCTGTGAGACTGGACTGTGATCCCTGTGGGACTGGACTGTGATGCATGTGGGACTGGACTGTGATCTCTTTGGGACAGGACTGTGATCCGTGTGGGACTGGACTGTGATCCATGTGGGACTGGACTGTGATCTCTGTGGGACTGGACTGTGATCCATGTGGGACTGGACTGTGATCCCTGTGGGACTGGACTGTGATCCCAGTGGGTTTGTTCTGTGATCCCTGTGGGACATAACTGTGATCTCTGTGGGACTGGACTGTGACCCCTGTGGGACAGGACTGTGATCCCTGTGGGACTGAACTGCAATCCCTGTGGGATAGGAGTTTGACCCCTGTGGGACTGGACTGTGATCCCTGTGGGACTGGATTGTGACCCCATTTGGACTGGACTTTGACCCCTGTGGGACAGGACTGTGATCCCTATGGGACTGCACTGCGATCCCTGTAGAACTGGACAGTGATCGCTGTGTGACTGGACTGTGATCCCTTTGGCACTGGCCTGTAATCTCTGTTGGACTGGACTGTAGTCTCTGTGGGACTGGACTGTGACCCTTGTGCGACTGGACTGTGGTTCATGTGGCACTGTACTGTGATCACTATGGGACTGGACTGTGATTCCTGTGGGACTGGACTGTGATCCCTGTGGCACTGGACTGTGATTCCTGTGGGACTGGAATGTGATCCCTGTGGTACAGGACTGTGATCCCTGTGGGACTGGACTGTGATCCCTTTGGGACTGGACTGTGATCCCTGTTGGACTGGACTTTGACCCCTGTGGGACTGGACAGTGATCCATGTGGGACTGGACTGTGACCCCTGTGGGACTGGACTGTGATCGCTGTGTGACTGGACTGTGATCCATGTGGGACTGGACTGTGATCCCTGTGGGACTGAACTGTGAGCTCTGTGAGAGTGGACTGTGATCCCTGTTGGACTGGACTGTGATCCATGTGGGACTGGACTGTTATCACTGTTGGTTTGTTCTGTGATCCCTGTGGGACTGGACTGTGATCTCTGTGAGACTGGACTGTGATCCCTGTGGGACTGGACTGTGATCCCTTTGGGACTGGACTGTGATCCCTGTTGGACTGGACTTTGACCCCTGTGGGACTGGACTGTGATCCATGTGGGACTGGACTGTGACCCCTGTGGGACTGGACTGTGATCTCTGTGGGACTGGACTGTGATGCATGTGGGACTGGACTGTGATCTCTGTGGGACTGGACTGTGATCCCTGTTGGACTGGACTGTGACCCCTGTGGGACAGGACCGTGATCCCTGTGGAACTGGATTTTGATATCTGTGGGACTGGACTGCGATCCCTATGCGACTGGACTGTGACCCCTGTGGGACTGGAACGTGATCTCTGTGGGACTGGACAGTGATCCATGTGGGACTGCACTCTGACTCATGTGGCGCTGGACTGTGATCCCTGTGCGACTGGACTGTGACCGCTGTGGGACTGGGCTGTGACCCCTGTGGGAATGGACAGTGATCTCGGTGTGACTGGACTGTGATCCCTGTGT
The DNA here is from genome assembly GCF_044704955.1 of Pristiophorus japonicus. Classification (NCBI taxonomy): domain Eukaryota; kingdom Metazoa; phylum Chordata; class Chondrichthyes; family Pristiophoridae; genus Pristiophorus; species Pristiophorus japonicus. The sequence goes on from NW_027252668.1 coordinate 19,033,515, forward strand.
AACTGGACTGTGACCCCTGTGGGACAGGACCGTGATCCCTGAGGGACTGGACTGTGACCCCTGTGGGACGGAAAAGCGAACCCTGTGGAACTGGACTGTGATCTCTGTGGGACTGGACAGTGATCGCTTTAGCACTGGACTGTGATCCCTGTGGGACTGGAGTTTGACCCGTGTGGGACTGGGCTGTGATCCCTATGGGACTGCACTGTGATCCCTGTGGAACTGGACTGTGATCTCTGTGGGACTGTACTGTGATCCATGTGGAACTGGACTGTGCTCCCTGTGGGACTGGACTGTGATCCATGTGGGACTGGATTGTGACCTCTGTGGGACTGGACTGTGATCTCTGTGGGACTGGACTGTGATCCATGTGGGACTGGTCTGTGATCCCTGTGGGACTGGACTGTGATGCATGTGGGACTGGACTGTGATCTCTGTGGGACAGGACTGTGATCCGTGCGGGACTGGACTGTGATTCCTGTGGGACTGGACTGTGATCTCTGTGGACTGGACTGTGATCTCTGTGGGACTGGACTGTGACCCCTGTGGGACAGGACTGTGATCCTTGTGGGACTGAACTGCAATCCCTGTGGGATAGGAGTTTGACCCCTGTGGGACTGGACTGTGATCCCTGTGGGACTGGATTGTGATCCCTGTGGGACTGGACTTTCACCCCTGTGGGACAGGACTGTGATCCCTATGGGACTGCACTGCGATCCCTGTAGAACTGGACAGTGATCGCTGTGTGACTGGACTGTGATCCCTTTGGCGAAGCCTGTAATCTCTGTTGGACTGGACTGTAGTCTCTGTGGGACTGGACTGTGACCCCTGTGCGACTGGACTGTGATTCATGTGGCACTGGACTGTGATCACTATGGGACTGGACTGTGATTCCTGTGGGACTGGACTGTGATCCCTGTGGCACTGGACTGTGATTCCTGTGTGACTGGACTGGGATCGTTGTGGGAGTGGACTGTGATTCCTGTGCGACTGGACTGTGATCCCTGTGGGACTGGACTGTGATCCCAGTGGGTTTGTTCTGTGATCCCTGTGGGACTAGAGTTTGACCCGTGTGGGTCTGGACTGTGATCCCTATGGGACTGCACTGTGATCCCTGTGGAACTGGACTGTGATCTCTGTGGGACTGTACTGTGATCCATGTGGAACTGGACTGTGCTCCCTGTGGGACTGGACTGTGATCCATGTGGGACTGGACTGTGACCCCTGTGGGACTGGACTGTGATCTCTGTGGGACTGGACTGTGATCCATGTGGGACTGGACTGTGATCCCTGTGGGACTGGACTGTGATGCATGTGGGACTGGACTGTGATCCCTGTGGGACAGGACTGTGAATCGTGTGGGACTGGACTGTGATCCCTGTGGGACTGGACTGTGATCTCTGTGGGACTGGACTGTGACCCCTGTGGGAAAGGACTGTGATCCCTGTGGGACGGAACTGCAATCCCTGTGGGATAGGAGTTTGACCCCTGTGGGACTGGACTGTGATGCCTGTGGGACTGGACTGTGATCCCTGTTGGACTGGACTTTGACCCCTGTGGGACAGGACTGTGATCCCTATGGGACTGCACTGCGATCCCTGTAGAACTGGACTGTAGTCTCTGTGGGACTGGACTGTGACCCCTCTGCGAGTGGACTGTGATTCATGTGGCACTGGACTGTGATCACTATTGGACTGGACTGTGATTCCTGTGGGACTGGACAGTGATCCATATGGGACTGGACTGTGACCACTGTGGGACTGGACTGTGGTCTCTGTGGTACTGGACTGTGATCCATGTGGGACTGGACTGTGATCCCTGTGGGACTGGACTGTGATCCATGTGGGACTGGACTGTGATCTCTGTGGGACGGACTGTGATCAGTGTGGGACTGGACTGTGATCCCTGTGGGACTGGACTGTGATCTCTGTGGGACTGGACTGTGATCCATGTGGGACTGGACTGTGATCCCTGTGGGACTGGACTGAGAGCTCTGTGAGAGTGGACTGTGATCCCTGTTGGACTGGACTGTGATCCATATGGGACTGGACTGTTATCACTGTTGGTTTGTTCTGTGATCCCTGTGGGACTGGACTGTGATCTCTGTGGGACTGGACTGTGATCCCTGTGGGACTGGACTGTGATCCCTTTGGGACTGGACTGTGATCCCTGTTGGACTGGACTTTGACCCCTGTGGGACTGGACTGTGATCCATGTGGGACTGGACTGTGACCCCTGTGGGACTGGATTGTGATCTCTGTGGGACTGGACTGTGATGCTTGTGGGGCTGGACTGTGATCTCTGTGGGACTGGACGGTGATCCCAGTGGGTTTGTACTGTGATCCCTGTGGGACTGGACTGTGATCCCTGTGGGACTGAACTGCAATCCCTGTGGGATAGGAGTATGACCCCTGTGGGACTGGACTGTGATCCCTGTGGGACTGGACTCTGATCCCTGTTGGACTGGACTGTGACCCCTGTGGGACAGGACCGAGATCCCTGTGGGACTGGACTTTGATCTCTGTGGGACTGGACTGCGATCCCTATGCGACTGGACTGTGACCCCTGTGGGACTGGAACGTGATCTCTGTGGGACTGGACTGTGATCCATGTGGGACTGGACTGTGACCGCTGTGGGACTGGGCTGTGACCCCTGTGGGAATGGACAGTGATCTCTGTGTGACTGGACTGTGATCCCTGTGGGACTGGACTGTGACCCCTGTGGGACAGGACCGCGATCCCTGAGGGACTGGACTGTGACCCCTGTGGGACTGAAAAGCTAACTCTGTGGAACTGGACTGTGATCTCTGTGGGACTGGACAGTGATCGCTGTAGCACTGGACTGTGATCCCTGTGGGACTGGAATTTGACCCGTGTGGGACTGGACTGTGATCCCTATGGGACTGCACTGTGATCCCTGTGGAACTGGACTGTGATCTCTGTGGGACTGTACTGTGATCCATGTGGAACTGGACTTTGCTCCCTGTGGGACTGGACTGTGATCCATGTGGGACTGGACTGTGACCCCTGTGGGACTGGACTGTGATCTCTGTGGGACTGGACTGTGATCCATGTGGGACTGGACTGTGATCCCTGTGGGACTGGACTGTGATGCATGTGGGACTGGACTGTGATCTCTGTGGGACAGGACTGTGATCCGTGTGGGACTGGACTGTGATCCCTGTGGGACTGGACTGTGATCTCTGTGGGACTGGACTGTGATCCATGTGGGACTGGACTGTGATCCCTGTGGGACTGGACTGTGATCCCAGTGGGTTTGTTCTGTGATCCCTGTGGGACATAACTGTGATCTCTGTGAGACTGAACTGTGACCCCTGTGGGACAGGACTGTGATCCCTGTGGGACTGAACTGCAATCCCTGTGGGATAGGAGTTTGACCCCTGTGGGACTGGACTGTGATCCCTGTGGGACTGGATTGTGATCCCTGTTGGACTGGACTTTGACCCCTGTGGGACTGGACTGTGACCCCTGTGCGACTGGACTGTGATTCATGTGGCACTGGACTGTGATCACTATGGGACTGGACTGTGATTCCTGTGGGACTGGACTGTGATCCCTGTGGCACTGGACTGTGATTCCTCTGTGATTGGACTGGGATCGTTGTGGGAGTGGACTGTGATTACTGTGGGACTGGACTGTGATCCCTGTGGGACTGGACTGTGACCCCTGTGGGACTGGAATGTGATCCCTGTGGTACAGGACTGTGATCCCTGTGGGACTGGACTGTGATCCCTTTGGGACTGGACTGTGATCCCTGTTGGACTGGACTTTGACCCCTGTGGGACTGGACAGTGATCCATGTGGGACTGGACTGTGACCCCTGTGGGACTGGACTGTGATCTCTGTGGGACTGGACTGTGATCCATGTGGGACTGGACTGTGATCCCTGTGACACTGGACTGTGATCCATGTGGGACTGGACTGTGATCTCTGTGGGACTGGACTGTGATCCCTGTGGGACTGGACTGTCAGCTCTGTGAGAGTGGACTGTGATCCCTGTTGGACTGGACTGTGATCCATGTGGGACTGGACTGTTATCACTGTTGGTTTGTTCTGTGATCCCTGTGGGACTGGACTGTGATCTCTGTGAGACTGGACTGTGATCCCTGTTGGACTGGACTTTGACCCCTGTGGGACTGGACTGTGATCCATGTGGGACTGGACTGTGACCCCTGTGGGACTGGACTGTGATCTCTGTGGGACTGGACTGTGATGCTTGTGGGTTTGTTCTGTGATCCCTGTGGGACTGGACTGTGATCCCTGTGGGATAGGAGTATGACCCCTGTGGGACTGGACTGTGATCCCTGTGGGACTGGACTGTGATCCCTGTTGGACTGGACTGTGACCCCTGTGGGACAGGACCGTGATCCCTTTGGGACTGGATTTTGATCTCTGTGGGACTGGACTGCGATCCCTATGCGACTGGACTGTGACCCCTGTGCGACTGGAACGTGATCTCTGTGGGACTGGACAGTGATCCATGTGGGACTGCACTCTGACTCATGTGGCGCTGGACTGTGATCCCTGTGCGACTGGACTGTGACCGCTGTGGGACTGGGCTGTGACCCCTGTGGGAATGGACAGTGATCTCTGTGTGACTGGACTGTGATCCCTGTGGAACTGGACTGTGACCCCTGCGGGACAGGACCGTGATCCCTGAGGGACTGGACTGTGACCCCTGTGGGATGTAAAAGCGAACCCTGTGGAACTGAACTGTGATCTCTGTGGGACTGGACAGTGATCGCTTTAGCACTGGACTGTGATCCCTGTGGGACTGGAGTTTGACCCGTGTGGGACTGGACTGTGATCCCTATGGGACTGCACTGTGATCCCTGTGGAACTGGACTGTGATCTCTGTGGGACTGTACTGTGATCCATGTGGAACTGGACTGTACTCCCTGTGGGACTGGTCTGTGATCCATGTGGGACTGGATTGTGACCCCTGTGGGACTGGACTGTGAACTCTGTGGGACTGGACTGTGATCCATGTGGGACTGGTCTGTGATCCCTGTGGGACTGGACTGTGATGCATGTGGGACTGGACTGTGATCTCTGTGGGACAGGACTGTGATCCGTGTGGGACTGGACTGTGATCCCTGTGGGACTGGACTGTGATCTCTGTGGGACTGGACTGTGATCTCTGTGGGACTGGACTGTGACCCCTGTGGGACAGGACTGTGATCCTTGTGGGACTGAACTGCAATCCCTGTGGGATATGAGTTTGACCCCTGTGGGACTGGAATTTGATCCCTGTGGGACTGGATTGTGATCCCTGTGGGACTGGACTTTCACCCCTGTGGGACAGGACTGTGATCCCTATGGGACTGCACTGCGATCCCTGTAGAACTGGACAGTGATCGCTGTGTGACTGGACTGTGATCCCTTTGGCGAAGCCTGTAATCTCTGTTGGACTGGACTGTAGTCTCTGTGGGACTGGACTGTGAACCCTGTGCGACTGGACTCTGATTCATGTGGCACTGGACTGTGATCACTATGGGACTGGACTGTGATTCCTGTGGGACTGGACTGTGATCCCTGTGGCACTGGACTGTGATTCCTGAGTGACTGGACTGGGATCGTTGTGGGAGTGGACTGTGATTCCTGTGGGACTGGACTGTGATCCCTGTGGGACTGGACTGTGACCCCTGTGGGACTGGAATGTGATCCCTGTGGTATAGGACTGTGATCCCTGTGGGACTGGACTGTGACCCTTTGGGACTGGACTGTGATCCCTGTTGGACTGGACTTTGACACCTGTGGGACTGGACTGTGATCCATGTGGGACTGGACTGTAACCCCTGTGGGACTGGACTGTGATCTCTGTGGGACTGGACTGTGATCCATGTGGGACTGGACTGTGATCCCTGTGGGACTGGACTATGATCCATGTGCGCCTGGACTGTGATCTCTGTGGGACTGGACTGTGATCCGTGTGGGACTGGACTGTGATCCCTGTGGGACTGGACTGTGATCTCTGTGGGACTGGACTGTGATCCATGTGGGACTGGACTGTGATCCCTGTGGGACTGGACTGTGAGCTCTGTGAGAGTGGACTGTGATCCCTGTGGGACTGGACTGTGATCCATGTGGGACTGGACTGTTATCACTGTTGGTTTGTTCTGTGATCCCTGTGGGACTGGACTGTGATCTCTGTGGGACTGGACTGTGATTCCTTTGGGACTGGACTGTGATCCCTTTGGGACTGGACTGTGATCCCTATTGGACTGGACTTTGACTCCTGTGGGACTGGACTGTGATCCATGTGGGACTGGACTGTGACCTATGTGGGACTGGACAGTGATCTCTGTGGGACTGGACTGTGATGCTTGTGGGACTGAACTGCAATCCCTGTGGGATAGGAGTTTGACCCCTGTGGGACTGGACTGTGATCCCTGTGGGACTGGACTGTGATCCCTGTTGGACTGGACTGTGACCCCTGTGGGACAGTACCGTGATCCCTGTGGGACTGGACTTTGATCCCTGTGGGACTGGACTGTGATCTCTGTGGGACTGGACTGTGATCCCTTTGGGACTGGACAATGTGATCCCTTTGGGACTGGACTGTGATCCCTGTTGGATTGGACTTTGACTCCTGTGGGACTGGACTGTGATCCATGTGGGACTGGACTGTGATCCCAGTGTGTTTGTTCTGTGATCCCTGTGGGACTGGATTGTGATGCTTGTGGGACTGAACTGCAATCCCTGTGGGATAGGAGTTTGAGCCCTGTGGAACTGGACTGTGATCCCTGTGGGACTGGACTGTGATCCCTGTTGGACTGGACTGTGACCCGTGTGGGACAGGACCGTGATCCCTGTGGGACTGGACTTTGATCTCTGTGGGACTGGACTGCGATCCCTATGCGACTGGACTGTGACTCCAGTGGGACTGGAACGTGATCTCTGTGGGACTGGACTGTGATCCATGTGGGACTGCACTCTGACTCATGTGGCGCTGGACTGTGATCCCTGTGCAACTGGACTGTGACCGCTGTGGGACTGGGCTGTGACCCCTGTGGGAATGGACAGTGATCTCTGTGTGACTGGACTGTGATCCATGTGGGACTGGACTGTGATACCCGTGGGACTGGACTGTGATCCATGTGGGACTGGACTGCGACAGCTGTGGGACTGGGCTGTGACCCTGCGGAACTCGGCTGCGATCCCTGTGGACTGGTCTGTGATCCCTGAGGGACTGGACTGTGACCCCTGTGGGACAGGACCGTGATCCCTGTGGGACTGGACTGTGATCTCTGTGGGACTGGACTGTGATCCCAATGCGACTGGACTCTGACCCCTGTGGAACTGGACTGTGAGCCTTGTGGGACTGGACGTTGACCCCTGTGGGACGGGAGTTTGATCCTGTGGAACTGGACTGTGATCCCTGTGGGAGTTGACTGTGACCCCTGTGGGACTGGAATCTAACCCCTGTGGGACTGGACTGTGTACCCTGTGGGACTGGACTTTGACCCCTGTGGGATTGGACTGTGATCCCTATGGGACTGCACTGTGTTCCCTGTGGAACTGGATTGTGATCCCTGTGGGACAGGACTGTGATCCCTGTTGTACTTGACTGTGATCACTGTAGGACTGGACTGTATGCCGATCACTCCCCAGGGCCTGATGGACTGCATCCCAGAGTGCTTAAGGAGGTGGCCTTAAAAATAGCGGATGCATTGACAGTCACTTCCCAACATTCCCTAGACTCTGGATCAGTTCCGATCGAGTGGAGGGTCACCAATTTTAACCCTCTTTTTTAAAAAGGAGGGAGAGAGAAAACATTGAATTATCGATCGGTCAGCCTGACCTCAGTAGTGGGTAAAATGATGGATTCAATTATTCAGGATGTCATAGCAGCAAATTTGGAAATGGTGACATGATAGGTCCAAGTCTAGCCTGGATTTGTGAAAGGGAAATCATTCTTGACAAATCATCTGGAATTTTTTGAGGATGTTTCCAGTAGAGTGGACAAGGGAGAACCAGTTGATGTGGTATATTTGGACTTTCAGAAGGCTTTCGACAAGGTCCCACACAAGAGATTAATGTGCAAGGTTAAAGCACATGGGATTGGGGTAAGTGTTCTGACATGGATTGAGAACTGGTTGTCAGACAGAAAGCAAAGAGTAGGAGTAAATGGGGACTTTTCAGAATGGCAGGCAGTGACTAGTGGGGTGCCGCAAGGTTCTGTGCTGGGGCCTCAGCTATTTACATTGTACATAAATGATTTAGACGAGAGGATTAAATGTAGTATCTCCAAATTTGTGGATGACACTAAGTTGGGTGGCAGTGTGAGCTGCGAGGCGGATGCTATGAGGCTGCAGAGTGACTTGGATAGGTTAGGTGAGTGGGCAAATGCATGGCAGATGAAGTATAATGTCGATAAATGTGAGGTTAACCACTTTGGTGGTAAATACAGGGACAGACTATTAACTTAATGGTGACAGATTAGGAAAAGGGGAGGTGCAAAGAGACCTGGGTGTCATGGTACATCAGTCATTGAAGGTTGGCATGCAGGTACAGCAGGCGGTTAAGAATGCAAATGGCAAGGGGATTTGAGTACAGGGGCAGGGAGGTGTTACTGCAGTTGTACAGGGCCTTGGTGAGGCCACACCTGGAGTATTGTCTACAGTTTTGGGCTCCTAACTTGAGGAAGGACATTCTTGCTATTGAGGGAGTGCAGCGGAGGTTCACCAGACTGATTCCCGGGATGGCAGGACTGACGTATCAAGAAAGATTGGAACAACTGGGTTTGTATTCACTGGAGTTCAGAAGAATGAGAGGGGATCTCATCGAAACGTTTAAAATTCTGATGGGTTTAGACAGGTTAGATGCAGGAAGAATGTTCCCAATGTTGGGTAAGTCCAGAACCAGGGGTCACAAGTCTAACGATCAGGGGTAAGCCATTTATGACAGGGATGAGGAGAAATTTCTTCACCCAGAGAGTGGTGAACCTGTGTAATTCTCTACAACAGAAAGTTGTTGATGCCATTTCGCTAAATATATTCAAAAGGAGTTAGATGAATTCCTTACTACTAGGGGGGTCAAGCGGTATGGCGAGAAAGCAAGAATGGGGTACTGACGTTGCATGTTCAGCCATGAACTCATTGAATGTTGGTGCAGGCTATAAAAGCCGAATGGCCTACTCCTGCAGCTATTTTCTAAGTTTCTATGTTTCTTTGTTTCTATTCTTCTAAACTACAGTGGATACAAGCCCAGTTGATCCTCATATGTCAGTTCTGCAATCGCAGAATTCAATCTGGTGAACTTTCGCTGTACTCCCTCAAAAGCAAGAACTTCCTTTCTGAGATAGAAGACCAAAACTGAACACAATATTCCAGGTGTGTCCTCATCAAGGCCCTGTACAACTGCAGTAAGACGTTCCTGCTCCTCTACTCAAATCCACTTGCTATGAAGGCCAACATGCCGTTTGCCTCTTCACCACCTGCTGTACCTGCATGCCAAATTTCAATGACTGATGTACCATGACATCCAGGTTTCGTTGCACTTCCCCTTTTCCTAATCTGTAACCATTCAGATAATATTCCGTCTTCCTGTTTTTGCTACCGAAGTGGATAACCTCACATTTATCCCCATTATATTGCATCTGCCATGCATTTGCGCACTCAATTAACCTGTCCAAGTCTCCTGCAGGCTATTCGCATCATCCTGACAGCTCACACCGCAACCCAGCTTAGTGGAATCTGCAAACTTGGAGATTATACATTCAATTCCTTCATCTCAATCATTGATTTACATTGTATAAGGCTGGTGTCCCAGCACTGAACACTGCGGCACCCCACTGGGCAATGCCTGCATTTCTGAAAAGGACCCGTTTATTTTGACTCGCTCCATCCTGTCTGCCAACGAGTTCTCTATCCACGTCAATACATTACCCCCAATACCATGTGCTTTAATTTTACCTCCTAGTTTATTGTGTGGGACCTTGTCAAAAACCTTTTCAAAGTCCAAATACACCACATCCACTGGTTCTCCCTTTTCCACACTACTAGTTACATCCTAAAAACATTCTAGAATATTTGTCAAGCATGATTTCCCTTTCATAATTCCATGCTGACTCGGATCGATCCTGCCACTGTTTCCAAAACGGCTGCTATTTCATCTTTAATAATTGATTCCAACATTTTCCCCATTGCGTATCCACTGTCAAACCTTTAAGTATCATTTGCCAGTCTATTCTAGCCAATCCAGATCTCATAGTAACCTTTCCTTAAATTCAGGACCCGAGTCTATGAATTAACATTTCACTCTCCATCTTAAAAAGAATTCTACCATATTATGGTCACCCTTCCAGGGGGCCTCGCACAACAAGATTACTGATTAGTCCTCTCTCATTTCACAACACCCAGTCTAGGTTGGCCAGCTCTCTAGTTGATTCCTCGACATATTGGTCTCTAAAGCCATCACTAATACACTCCAGGAATTCCTCCTCCACCGCATTGCTACCAGTTTGGTTTGCCCAATCTATATGTAGATTAAAGCCGCCCATGTTAACTGCAATATCTTTATTGCAAACATCCCTTATTTCTTGTTTGATGCCATCTCCAACCTCGTTACTGCTGTTTGGTTGTCTGGACACAACTCTCACTCACGTTTTCTGTCCTTTGGTATTCCGTAGCTATAACTATACGGATTCCACATCATTCAAGTTAATGTCCTTTCTTACTATTGCGCTTATTTCCTCTTTAACAAGCAACGCCAATCCAACTCCCTTTCCTTTCTGTCTGTGCTTCATGAATGTTGAATACCCTGGATGTTGAGTTCCCACCCTTGGTCACCCTGGAGCCATGTCTCCGTGATCCCAATTATATTATAATCATAAAGAGCTACCTGCGCAGTTAATTCATCCACCTTATTCTGAATGCTCCTCGAATTGAGGCACTGAGCCTTCAGACGTGTCTTTTTATCCCTCTTTTTCCATTTAGAATTTTTCTGTTATGTGGCCCTTTTTAATTTTGCCTTGGGTTTCTCTGCCCTCCACTTTTGCTATTCTCCTTTCTATCTTTTGCTTCTGCCTCCATTTTACTTCCCTCTGAATCACTGCTTCGGTCCCCATTCCCCTGCCATATTCGTTTAACCCCTCCTCAAGAGCACGAGCATACACTCCCCCCATGACATTGGTTCCGGTCCTGCCCTGGTGCAGACCGTCTGGTTTGTATTGGTCCCACCTCCCCCAGAACCGGTTCCAATGTCACAGGAATTTGTAGCGCTCCCTCTTGCACCACTCCTCATGCCACGTATTCATCTGAGCTATCCTGCCATTCTGACACTGACTACCACGTGGCACTGGTAGCAATCCTCAGATTGCTACCTTTGAGGTCCTACTTTTTAATTTAACACCTAGCTCCCTAAATTCAGCTTGTAGGACCTCATCCCACTTTTTACATATATCGTTGGTAAATATTTGCACAATTACAACTGGCTGTTCACCCTCCCCCTTCAGAAAGCCCTGCATCCGCTCCGAGACATCCTTGATCCTTGCACCAGGTGGCGACATACCATCCTGGATTCTCGGTTCTGACCGCAGAAACGCCTATCTATTCCCTTTACAATTTAATCCCCTATCACTATAGTTCTGCCACATATTATCCTGCCCTCCTGTGCAGCAGAGCCACCCACGGTGCCATGAACTTGGCTGCTGCTTCCTTCCCCTCGTGGTGCGATGACACACCCTTGCTTGACCCCGGTCCGTATGTGGAATGGTTCTGTGGTGGATGCCTTGACCGGGAGCACGGCTTATACTTCATCCTGCAGAAGGTGGAGTATGGTGACAAACCTTGAAGTGCAGCCGAATCTGAGGAGGACGCTCCATAAACCCTCATGGTTGACAGCGTTGGAGGCTTTCGTGAGTTTAAAATAGGCCATGTTCAAGTATTGGTGCTAATCGCTGCATTTCTCTAGTATCTGCCGCGTGGTGAAGATGATATCCATTGTACCAATTAGTGGACAGAATCCACATTGCGAAACTGGGAGGAATTCTTCAGCCACAGGGAGAAGGTGGTTGAGAAGAATACTTGCGATGACTTTGCCTTTGGTTGAGAGCAGCGACATTCCTCTGTCGTTACCGCAGTCAGACTCGTCACCTGTCTTCAAGATCATCGCAATTAAATCTACTCCGAGATCACCTGGCATGATCTCCTCCTTCCAGATAAGGTCATGAATACGTGCCATTAGTGCTTCGCTGCCAAGCTTCAGTACTTCCAAGGGGATTCATTCTGCTCCTGAGGCCTTGTTGTATTTAGTTGTCAGAAGGCCTTTGCAAACTCGTGCCGAGCAGTGATTGTGCCAAGGCAGTGATGGTAGCATGCTGTGGGATGAAGACAACGACACTCACGTCGAAGGCGGATTCTTTGTTGCGAAGATCCTCGAAGTTTTCATTACAGCCAGCACCGGCAGCCTCACTGTCCTTGATGAGCAGTTCTCTGTTTTTGGCTTTCAGTGCAATAAGACCTTGGGCCACCGGTTCTACTCCACTGAAAAATCCACCCACTTCGTGATTGTCGGCTAGATGCTGAATCTCCTCCGCTATTAATTATCTATTAGTTGTAGTTTCTTTATTACATTCACGTTCTATATTAGTATGAGGTTCTATAATAGTTTGAGGGGCTGTATTAATTTGAAGGGCTGTATTAGTTTCAGTTTCTCTAATAGTTTGAGATGGTATTATTTTAGGTGGCTGTATTTGTTTGAGATTTTCATGTTGGTTTGAGTTTCTTTCATAATTTGAGTTTGTATATTAGCTTGAGTTTAATAATTTGGTGGAAATCTTATATTATTTGACGCTGCTCTATTTATTTGAGATTCTGTATTAATTTGAGGGTATTTATCAGTTTCGTGGGCTGTAGTATTTTGAGGTTCTCTAGTAGTTTGCGGTTATTTATTAGTTTAAGGATCTTTATTGATTTAGCGGCTGTATTTGTTTCACGTTCTCTAATAGTTCTAAGGGCTGTATTAGTTCGATAGACTGTTTTATCGGAAATGCTGTGTGAGTTTCAATGTCTGTATGAATATAACTTTCTGTGTGTGGTAGATTTGCAGTATTGGGTTTTGGTCCTCTATTAGCTTGAGGTTCTTTTTTAGTTTGAAGTTCCCTATTTATTATATTATTTTGAGGTTTTCTATTAGTTTAAGGGTCTGCATTAATTCGAGGTTCTCTATTAATTTGAGCTTCTCTATTACGTTGAGTTCTCCAATAGCTTCGGCGGTTGCATAAGTTTGAGCTTCTCTATTATTTTGAGGAAATATATTAATTTGAGCTTCTGGAAAAGTTTATAATCTTGTATTATGTTAAGCGGCTGTATTTGTCCAAGGTCCGCTACAGGTAATAGTACATCTATTAATATGAGGTTCTTAATTAGTTTGAGCGTCTGTATTAATTTGAGGGTCTATATTAGTTTGAGGGACTGTATTAGTTTGAGGGGCTGTATCAGCTTGAGGGACTGTATTAGTTTAATGGACTGAATTAGATTGAGGGGCTGTATGAGTTTGAGGGACTGTTTTAGTTTCATGGACTGTATTAGATTGAGGGCTGCATTATTTTGAGGGACTGTTTTAGTTTGATGGACTGTATTCGATTGAGGGATTGCATTCGTTTGTTGGACTGTATTATGCTGAGGGGCTGTATTAGTTTGAGATTCACGATGAGATTGAGGTTCTCTATTAGCTTGACGGACTGTATTAGTTTGAGGGACTTTATTAGTTTGAGTTTCTCGATGAGTTTGCGGTTCTCTATTAGTTTGACGGACTGTATTAGTTTGAGTTTCTCGATGAGTTTGCGGTTCTCTATTAGTTTGAGGGACTGTATTAGTTTGAGGGACTGCATTTGTTTGATGAACTGTATTCCATTGAGGGTCTTTATTAGTTTGATGGACTGTATTAGTTTGAGGGATTGCATTAGTTAGTGGGATTGTATTAGGTTGAGGGGCCGTAGTAGTTTGAGGGTCTATATTATTTTGTGGGGCTGTTTTAGTTTGAGAGGCTGTATTAGTTTGAGGGACTGTATTAGTTTGAGGGTCTGTATTACTTTGAGTGGTTGTATTAGTTTGAGGGGCTAAATTAGTTTGAGGTACTGTATTAGTTTGATGAACTCTATTCGGTTGAGGGTCTGTATTAGTTTGATGGACTGTATTTGTTTGAGGGATTGCATTAGTTTGTGGGATTGTATTAGTTTCAGGGACTGTATTAGTTTGATGGACTGTATTAGTTGGAGAGGCTGTATTAGTTTGAGGAAATGAATTACTTTGAGGGACTGTATTAGTTTGAGTTTCTCGATGAGTTTGAAGTTCTCTATTAGTTTGACGGACTGTATTAGTTTGAGGGGTTGAATTAGTTTGAGAGGCTATATTAGTTTGAGGGGCTGTATTAGTTTGAGGGACTATATTAGTTTGAGGGGCTGCATTAGTTTGAGGGCCTATATTAGTTTGAGGGGCTGCATTAGTTTGATGGATTATGTTAGTTTGAAGGGCTGTATTAGTTTGAGGGACTGTATTTGTTTGAGGGTCTGTATTAGTTTGAGAGAGTGTATTAGTTTGAGGGTCAGTATTAGTTGGAGCGGCTGCATTAGTTTTATTTTCTCTCTCAGCTTGAATATTTGGATAATTTGATCCTATTCGTTTGAGTTTCTCTAGTTTGAGTGGATTATTTTGAGGCTCCCTATTAGTTTGAGTTTATCAGTTTCAGATTCAATCTTAATTTGAATTTAAATATTAGTGTGAGTTTCATTAATAGTTGCAGTGTCTCTGTTTTATTGAGGGTCTGTATTAGTTTCACATTCATTATTATTTTGAGTGTCCATGTTATGTTGAGGTTATCTATAGATATATTAAAATTTAGTTTGATATTCTTTACTGGTTTGAGGTTCTCGATTACTTTGAGGTTCTCTTTTAGTTTGATGTTGGCTTTTAGTTTGAGGTGTTGAATTAGTTTTAGTTTTAATTTGAGGTACTTTGTAATATGAAAGGGCTGTTTTAGTTTGACGTTCTCTTGGTTTGTGGGGATGTACTAGTTTGAGGTTCTCTATTCGTTTGATGTGCTGTATTATTTTCAGTGCCTGCATGATGAGAAATGCTGTATTAGTTCGCATTGTTTTTGCTGTATGAGTTTGTGGTGCTGTATTATTTTTAGGTAATCTACGAGTATGAGGCACCACGTGTGTATGAGGTGCTGTATGGGTATGAGAGGCTTAATGAATATGAGGGCCGATATTAGTTTGAGAACTATCAGAGAAATTCGTCACTTTAATTGTTTAACTGGATTCCCAAAGTTAAAGAGATCAGTCATTTCATAGACCGCACGAAAACAGCCTTGAGATGGACTTTCTATCATTTGTAATTTATGTACTGAATGCCTGTATTGAAAGGTGCAGCCATGACCCCCTTTGTAGTAGAGCAGCCCTGAGAGGGAAACTTGAACATTGGGATGTAATTACTGAATAGCTACAGTTAAAGATGGCAGCCACATCACAGAGTGCAGTAGAGCAGCACTGAGAGGGAAACTATAACATTGGGATGTAATTATGAATGAACACAGCAGTGCAAAATATGTTACCAGAAACAATATGCGATCTCCAGTTTGGCCTGATGGTTTTTGAAACAACAAACCAATTGCTCGGAGAATACAGCTGGAAACGTTCATTTGTTAATTAATGTGATCAGAATTGTCCAGTCTTTGCAGTTTCAAGTTTGAATCACAACAGGGACATAAATTGGCTGTCGTAATCTGTTTGTTCAAGTTTTAACAAAAACTATTTTGAGCGATGTTGCAACCTCAATGTCCCCGTGGAGAGCCCGCAGGGTATAACTTAAATGCCCTGGAATTGTATCGCCTCAGAGTATAATTCAGGGAGATTGCCTGCAGCACAAATGGGCACATCGTTTCACGCAGAAAATGCTTCCAATTCTGCATGCCCAGCGAATATGCTACATGATCATTACCGTCATTGGTGTTCCTGGTAAGTGACTAACTGCCGAACAGAAAGCAGAGAGTCGGGATAAATGGATCCTTCTCAGGTCGGAAATCGGTGGTTATTGGTTTGCCACAGGGTGCTGGGACCACAACTGTTTACAATATATGTAGATGACCTGGAAGATGGGACAGAGTGTAGTGTAACAAAATTTGCAGATGACACAAAGATTAGTGGGAAAGCGGACACATAGAGGCTGCAAATAGATTTAGATAGATTAAGCGAATGGGCTAAGGTTTGGCAGATTGAATACAATGTCGGAAAGTGTGAGGTCATCCAGCTTGGAACAAAAAACTGTAAACGGGAATATTATTGGAATGGGAAGAAATTACAACATGTTGCGGTGCAGAGGGACCTGGGGGTCCTTGTTGATGGCTCAAAAAAGTTAGCTTGCAGGTACAGCAGGGAATCAGGAAGGCGAATTTATTGTTGGTCTTCATTGCAAGAGGGATGGAGTAAAAAAGCAGGGAGGTCCTGCTGCAAATGTACAGGATATTGGTGAGGCAGCACCTCGAGTACTGCATTCAGTTTTGGTCACCTTACTTAAGGAAGGATACCCTAGCTTTGTAGAGGGTACAGAGACGATTCTCTCGGCTGATACCAGTGATGAGGGGGTTACCTTATGATGATAGATTGAGTAGAATGGGTCTTTACTCGTTGGAGTTCAGAAGGATGAAGTGTGATATTTTAGAAACATTTAAAATAATGAAAGGGATAGACAAGATAGAGGCAGAGAGGTTGTTTCCACTAGTCTGGGAGATTAGAACTAGGGGGCACAGCCTCAAAATACTGGGAAGCCAATTTAAAACCTAGTTGAGAGGGAATTTCTTCTCCCAGAGGGTTGTGAATCTGTGGACTTCTCTGCCCAGGGAAACAGTTCAGACTAGCTCATTGAATGTATTCAAGTCACAGAGAGATAGATTTTTAACCAATAAGGGTATTAAGGGTTATGGGGAGCGGGCGGGTAAGTGGAGCTGAGTCCACGTCCAGATAAGCCATGATCTTTTTGAATGGCGGAGCAGGCTCGAGGGGCTAGATGGCCAACTCCTGTTTCTAATTCTTATGTTCTTATGTTCTTATGTAACCATTGAAGTTGTGCAAATCTGTTTGTGAGCTGATCTCTGGTTTTGCTCTGTGACTGATAATTTTACATCCTCGACTATTGGTCACGGGTATAAAAACCTGAACGGTGATATCATTCCGTTCAGTCAAATTTGCTGAATAGCCACTGCGGTTTGATTCCATTGCAACATCTGAACATAAACTTGTGTTTGAAACGAACAGGCTGCTTGACTTATTCAACTATTGTCTTTAGTAGAATATTGTGTACTTTTGAATTAGTCCTTGTTCCGCGCAACTATCTGGCAGAAGGTATGAGTAGCGGTGTCTGCACTGTTGGATATACTGAGTGTGTGTCACTACCTCACGTCGAACATCATACTCCCAGTCATCATGTATTACTGTGAGTTACTGTCACTGTAGGATATACTGTGTGTAGGTCACTAACCGGTGGGGAACACCGTACCCCAGTGACCATGTATTACTGGGAGTGTGTTTCACAGTAGGATATACTGAGTGAGGGTCACTAACCGGTGTGGGACACTGTACCCCAGTGATCATGTATTATAGGAAGTGTGTCTCACTGTAGGATGAAGTCAGTGTGGGACACTAACCGGTGTGGAACCCCGTACCCCGGTGACCATGTATTACTCGGAGTGTGTCTCACTGTAGGATATACTGAGTGTGGGTCACTAACCGGTGTGGAACACTGTACCCTCGTGACCATGTATTACTGGGATTGTGTGTCACTGTAGGATATGCTGAGTGTGGGTCACTATTTCTTCTACTTCCGCTTCTGAACCGTACCCTGTGAATTGAGAGTGACTCGATTCTACTCGAAAAATTAGTTCCCAGAGGGCTAAAGATTCCAATACATGACCTACATTATCTGTCACAGGTCGGGCAGACGCTCGTTGAACAAACGGGAGTGTGGGGTGCCCGGGTTGCTGCTTGCTCCTTCCGCTTCAGCTTGCTCTGGGCGATAAGACTCGAGGTGCTCTGCACCGTGAGTATACTTTTCGTCCACTTGGGGCAGGATTGGGCCAGGGTTTGTCAGGTGGAGGTGGGGACGTTACAATTCTTCAAATGGGTTTTGAGTGTGTCATGGTGCGTTTCCTCTGCGCACCTGTGGCTCGCTTGCAATAACGAATCACCGAGTGGAGCCTTTGATTTTTGAATCTCATGTCAGGCATGTGGCCCGCGCATCTGTGCTGATGGAATGTGCTCAATGCTTCGATGCTGGGGAAGTTGGCCTGTCCGAGAACACTGACGTTGTTTCGCCATTCCGGCCAATTAATTTGTAGGAAATTGCGGAGGCAGCGTTGGTACTTCTCCAGTGCTTTGAGGTGCCTGCTGTAAATATTCCACGTCTCTGGACATTAGAGGAGGCCGTGTATCACTACTACCCTGCAGACCATGAGCTTGGTCCACTGTTTGAGGTCCTGGTCCTCAAACACTTCTATCCTCAGGCGTCCGAAGGCTGCACTGGCACGCTGAAGGCAGTTTTGGACTTTGCCATCAAAGTCTGCCCTTGTTAACAGTAGGCTCCCGAGATGTGGAAAATTGTCCAAATTGTACAGTTTATAGCTCAGTAGACCCGAACTCCCCTGAAATTCGCAGCGGATGGCGAGTGCCCCTCCACCTATCCCCGCTGATATATTCTGAGGGCCCCATTTGCAATTTAATTCACTCGCCATTCACACTGGAAGTCCTCTCGCCCTCACCGGGTTTGGGCTAGGAATGAAAACCCTTGCAGGTTGCTGATCCTTATTCTGACCGCAGTGCACAACCCCTGTTTAAAGTACAAGTGCTGGACATCTTGTCTGAACAATGTTCCACCCCGCAGTACACTCGTGCCGGTATAGGAGCTCGGATATTTCCCAGTTATGCTGCCTTTTCTTGGATACAGGGAACCTTCGATGTTCCAATTCTACTCAGGTCCCCTCCTTCACATATTTTTCAGGTACATTGATGACTGTGGTCGCACAGTTTCCTTTTCTAGCCATGAACTGGAAAATGTCCGAACTCGCACAAAGTCATGATCAACCATCACCTCACCCCTCTGCTTTCTGACCTACATTGGCTCCTGGTTAAAGAGCGCCTCCATTTTGAAAATTCTCATCCTTGTTTACAAATCTCTTCATGACCTTGCACCTCCCTTCCACTATAATTATTTTCAGCCTCACAATCCCACGAGAAATCTCCGCTCTTCAAAGTCTGCCCTCCGGAACATCTCTCATTATACATTTCAACTAACGGTAGCCTAACCATCAGCTGTTTGGGCACTAAACTCTGGAAGTCCCACCCTGAACCTCTCCGTTTCTCTAACCATCTTTCCATTTTAAACACGCTCCTTAAAATCATCCCCTTTTACCAAGCTTTTGGTCATATGTCTTAATTTTATCTTTTCTTTCTCTGTGTTGTCCTGTTAACATTGCTTTGAAGCGCCTTGGGACGTTTACCTACGTTAAAGATGCAATTTAAATGAACGTTTTTAGTATTATTATTAATGACATTAGTTATTATTAATATTACTATTAATAATAATAGCAATAATAATTATGCAGTCAACCTGGCTTCTAATTTGCGCTCCTCTCTCTCCTTCACATGCTCCCTCTGACATTTTCCCTTCCCTTCCTCGACATCTCTATGTCCATTTCCGAGGAGAGGCTCTCTACAAATATCTACCATAATCCGACCGACTCCTAGTGCTACCTTGATTATATGACGTCTCACCCCGCTTGCTGGAAGGTCTCTATTACATTCTCGAGTGTCGCTGCCTGCGTTGCATCTGTTACGATGATGCCACCTCCCACACCAGTGCTTATAACATGTCTTCCTTTTTCTGAGCTTAGAATACCAGTCCTCCACGGTGGAAGGATCCTCGACCATATCAATCCAATTTCCCGCATTTATCCTCAGCCGAGGATTCCCCACCACTGTGCTGGAAAAGGCCCAATACAGTGTCAATCCAATTTGCTGCATTAATTTCATCGCCCCTGATCCTCCCTGCTAGAACCAATAAAAGGTCCCCTTGTCCTTACCTTGGACTCAACCAACCTCCACATTCAAAAGTTCAATCCTCCGTCATTTCTGCCCCTTCCTTCTTATTCCCACCATCAAACACATCCCCTTTCAACATTCCCAATGGATCGTTCCCTCCATGAGAACCTGGACCACACCTGAATCGCCCCCAACAGTTCTCCCCTTCCACCGGACCTGCCTATGCAAAACCTAGGAGAAGGAAGACCTGCCCTTTCACCTCCATTCGTTCCATCGTCCATGGCCTTCAATGTGAAAGAGTAATTGACTTGTATTTCTTCCAACGGAGTATACAGTATTCGCTGTTCATTATGCAGTCTCCGGTAGATTGGGGAGGACTAAACAGAGATTGTGTGATTACATTACGGAATTTCTCCGTTCTGTCTGCAAATGTGTCTCTCTCCCTCCCTCTGTCTAACATTCCCCGGTCACTCGCCCCTTCAATTCTACATCCCACTGCCAGTCTGACATCTCTATCTTCACAATTCTAAAATGTTCTCCATTGTAACTGAATGAGGAACAGCACCACATGTTTCCATTATCCATTTATTACAAGCCGGACATAAAACTGAGTTTAAACTTTTCAGATCAATACTACCATCAGTTTCCTCAGACAGCATGTGCTGGTAATAAAGGATGGCTCCAGCTGAACCACTGGGAGTGGAGGAAGTGTGGGCTGGTGCTTGGGACCACCTCTCGGTTTACGGCAGGCGGGCTGGTCCGTACCCCTGGGGTTTACTGACCTTTCTCCTCCACAATACGGGCCATGGGAGTGGAGGAGGTGTGTGCTGGTGCTTGGGACCACCTCTCGTTATACGGTAGGCGGGTTGCACCGCATCCGTGGGTTCTACTGACCTTGCTCTGGCATATTCCCGGCCACGGGATCCTTCTGATCTTTGCCGATTTGCCTTGCTCCCCCGGCCCTCTACTCTGTAATCCTGCTCTGTCCAGTTACATCTCCTCTGGACCCATTTCCTATTCCTTTACTTGTCCCATTTATCTTCCACCATCATCCATTTTATCGTTGAATCACTCCTACCCACCATCCCATCAAAGACCTTCAACTTTGTTCTTTCCTCCTCCTGCCACAACTTTCTCTGCCTCTAACATTGCCTCAAAACTGTTCATCGCTCAGGGATTCCAGTATTGAAGAAAGGTTATCACCTGAAACGTTATCTCTGTTTCTCTCTCCACAGATGCTGCCTGACATACTGAGTGTTTTTAGCTGACTCTGTATTTTATCAGATTAAGAACCGTTTGTATGGGGGTAGTCTAAGAAGAGGGAAATAGAGGGAGAGCGTGTGGGGCCTTGGAGAAGGCACACCTGGATCTCCTGGCCCATAACCAGGGCCGTGAAGGCACTTCCATTGTCCCCGAAGCTGTCCTCGGCTCACTTTAGCTGCCGGGTATCCCGAGGCCTGGGAAACGCAGCCGACCACAGTTAATCCCGTAAAATAAGTTAAACCCGTAAAATAGTTTAAACCAGAAAATGCCAGCCGCATTAATACATTTATATTGCCAACGCGCCTGCTGGGATGGCTCGGCTTTCCTCCCACTGCCCCGTCGCTGCTAAACCTGGAAGCAGTGGGTGGGAGGTAGGTTGGGTTATAGAAACATAGAAACATCGAAAATAGTTGCAGGAGTAGACCATTCGGCCCTTCCAGCATGCACCACGATTCATTGAGTTCATGGCTGAACATGTAACTTCAGTACCCCATTCCTTCTTTCTCGTCATACCCCTTGATCCCCCGAGTAGTAAGGACTACATCTAACTCATTTTTAATATATTTAGTGAATTGGCCTCAACAACTTTCTGTGGTAGAGAATTCCAAAGGTTCACCACTCTCTGGGTGAAGAAGTGTCTCCTCATATCTGTCCTAAATGGCTTACCCCTCATCCTTAGACTGTGACCCCTGGTTCTGGACTTCCCCAACATTGGGAACATTCTTCCTGCATCTAACCTGTCCAGTCCCATAAGAATCTTAAACGTTTCAATGAGATCCCCTCTCATTCTTCTCAACTCCAATGAATACAAGCCCAGTTGATCCAGTCTTTCTTGATAGGTCAGTCCCGCCATCCCGGGAATCAGTCTGGTGAACCTTCGCTGCACTCCCTCAATAGCAAGAATGTCCTTCCTCAAGTTAGGAGACCAAAACTCTACACAATACTCCAGGATGGGATGATACACTGAACATGGTAACCCCTGACCCGACGTCCACCCGGCCAGTTTTGTTCTAAATCACAGGTCTTACTTTCTGAGCTCAGTCACCGAAAATGTGTGACCAATAATTGACCCCCTCTTTTCCCTTCTGTTTATTACAGTGAATTTAGTTGCGATTGTTATCCTGTCCCGGGGAAAGTGCGGTCTGTCCACCTGCATCTCTCGCTACCTGGTGGCCATGGCAGCGGCGGATATACTGGTGTTCATCACTGGGGTCAAACTGCGGTGGATCAGTTGGTATTATTTCCCAGGAACTTTCCTGGATATCACCTCTGTGTGTGCTGTTATCAATCTCCTGGTCCGTGTAGCCACAGACTGCTTTGTCTGGTTCACCGTCACTTTCATCTTTGATCGATTTGTGGCCATTTGTTGGCAGAAGCTGAAAACCAAATATTGCACCGGGAGAACTGCGGCGGTAGTTCTGGCCACAAGCTGCATTCTGCTCTGTTCAAAAAACATTCCTCACTACTTTACACTTGGACCTGGGGAGATAATCGACAATGTTAGGTGGTACTGTTACACAATCCCAGCCTATTTTACTGAGCACGGATGGGTGAGCATTGACTTGTTTGATACGGTTTTAACCCCACTAATACCATTCGCTGTAATTTTGATGCTCAACGCTCTGACAGTCAGACACATTTTAATGGCCAGTCGAGTCCGTAAAGGATTGAGGGGTGAGAGCAAGGGGGAAAATGCCAGTGACCCAGAGATGGAGAGCAGGAGGAAGTCTGTCATTTTACTCTTCACCATATCCGGCAGCTTCATACTGCTGTGGCTGATAATTGTTATAGATTTCTTATATTATAGCATTTCAGGAATAAATCCCAGTGATTACAGTGATACTTTAGATCAATTTACACAGGTCGGATTTATACTGCGGAATTTAAATTGCTGCACAAACACATTTATTTATGGGTGACCCAGTCCAAGTTCAGAGAGCAGTTGAAGAGCGCTGTGAAATATACGGTTACCTCAATTATACAATTAATAAATAAACAGAACGACTGATCGCAGCCCAGAGGCGGGTCTCAGTGTTTGCAGTCCAGGAATGTAATATTTAGCAGCAGAATTCCTTCCATTGAATTATACCAGGAATGGCTGGTGATCTGATCATACACCCAGCGGCGGGGCAAGCACTGTGTGTCGGACAGGGCAATATTTCTGATTGAAAGTTCCCACAAGGTCTTTGCGGAAAGCACCACACGGGCATTCTCTCTGAACTCTTCTGTAACGGGTCACTGCAGCTATTTAGTGTAGCTAGACATTGCATCTTCCCGAGTGAGAGGCTCGACAATAGGTAGGCATGAAGGGCTGAGCTCTAGTTCAGTGGGTTATATTACATAGAACATAGAGCAGAGAATCAGGCTATTCGGCCCAACCAGTGTGTGCTGGTGAGTGCTTTGCACGAGATTAGAAAGTGAGAAACTGAATGAGGCATTGGTGCAAGGTATGACGTGCCAGACTGAGCAGGAGATCCAGATCATACAAAATCCGCACGTACAGGGAGAAGAGGTCTTACATCGAATTACCAAGCACACCTGCCTTCGGAAACTGCGCTTCCACAAAGTGGTAATATAAACCTGAGAGCATAAGAACATAAGATTTAGGAACAGGAGTTGGCCATCTAGCCCTTCGAGCCTGCTCCACCATTCAACAAGATCATGGCTGATCTGGCCGTGGACTCAGCTCCACTTACTCGCCCGCTCCCCGTAACCCTTAATTCCCTTATTGGTTCAAAATCTATCAATCTGTGATTTGAATACACTCAATCAGCTAGCCTCAACTGCTTCCTTGGGCAGAGAATTCCAGAGATTCACAAAACTCTTGCAGACGAAAATCCTTCTCAACTCGGTTTTAAATTGGCTCCCCCGTATTTTGAGGCTGTGCCCCCTAGTTCTAGTCTCCCCGACCAGTGGAAACAACCTCTCTGCTTCTATCCTGACTATCCCTTTCATTATTTTAAATGTTTCTTTCAGATCACCTCTCATCCTTCTGAAGTCCAAGAGTAAAGATCCAGTATACTCAATCGATCATCGTAAGGTAACCCCCTCATTTCCGGAATCAGCCTAGTGAATCGTCTCTGTACCCCCTCCAAAGCTACTATATCGTTCCTTAAGTAAGGTGACCAAAACTGCACGCAGTACTCCAGGTGCGGCCTCAACAATACCGTGTACAGTTGCAGCAGGACCTCCCTGCTTTTGTACTCCATTCCTCTCGCAATGAAGGCCAACATTTCATTCGCCTTCTCGATTACCTGCTGCACGTGCAAACTAACTTTTTTGGATTCAAGCACAAGGACCCCCAGGTCCCTCTGCATGGCAGCATGTTGTAATTTCTCCCCATTCAAATAATATTCCATTTTACTGTTTTATTTCCCAAGGTGGATGACCTCACATTTTCCAGACATTGTATTCCATCTGCCAAACCTTAGCCCATTCGCTTAACCTATCTCAAACTCTTTGCAGCCTCTCTGTGTCGTCGACACAACCCGCTTTCCCATTAATCTTTGTGTCATCTGCAAATTTTGTTACACTGTCCCCTCTTCCAGGTCATCTATGTATATTGCATTAGGGTCGCAGTCTGACAGATCTCTGTCGTGCCTGTTTCTGTATTCGCGACCCAGTCGGACAGATTGCTGGCATGTGTGTAGCTGTATTCGGGTACCAGTCTGACAGGCCTCTGCCCTTACTGTATCTCTATCCGATTCCCAGTGGGACAAAGCCCACTCCTATCTGTATCTGTATTCTCTGTGAATATCCTACCTCTAATTTTAGGGTGGAGCCCTACTGTTCTGGATTCCACTCCAGAGGATATAGTTTTCCTCCAACTAGCCCATCGAATCCATAATTCGTTTTAGCTATTTCAATTTAATGGAGATCGAATTCTAAAGTGAACGCGAGGGAAGCTAATGCACTTCTTTAAATCCAGCAGCATTCTGTTGAATCCCCCATGGCCAATATGTTCTATTTTCCCCTTTAGTCGGTGTGCCATTATTTTTCCAACGTTAACCGACGTTAAGCTCTCTGTTCGACAGTGTCCTGTGCATGTTCTATCTCCTTTCTTAAATATGGGTATTACGTCAGCTATCCAGCTGTGTTCTGGTTTTACACGTTATATTAACGAAAACAGTGCCTCTGCGATCTCTACTTTAAATTGGTTTAAATTGTGCAGATGTAATCCGTACGGAGCCGGGTTTTATTCTCTTTGAGTTTGCTTAGTTTATTTAATAGCTCTCCACTTTTTATTTTAAATGAAATTATCTCCTTATTAATCTCATCGTCTAATATCATGTTGACCTGCTCTGTCGCCCAGATAAATAACGAAGCAAAGCAATTAGATAATATTTCTGCCATCTCTCTATCGCTGTCTGTCCAATCCTCTGTGGTCATATTCCCATTCCAACATTCATTTTAATTGATGTACCTGTAAAACATTTGATTAATTTCTTCTTTGTTCCTTGATAATTTAAGGTCGCAGTTGCTCTCTGCCTTTCTAATAGTTTTTGACTTCATTCCTACTCTCTCCATAATCTCCATTATCATGCTGACTACCGCTGTCCATGGAATTAGTGCATGCCTCTATCCTTAACATAATTTGTTTCTGTCTATCCTAATTCAGCATTAGTGCTTAGTATGTTCTTGTTTTTAGCAGAATATATATTTTCCCGAATTCTGCTGCACAGCGTTTTAGATGTTTTCCTTTGAAATTCTTGTCATGTTTTTCCAATATTGTTGGTCATTTTATTTCCCCCATGTTCTATTCGCAAATCCAACTTTTCTCCAATCAATTAAACTGGTCTTCGTCATACTTATGTCCATTTCAATTATGAGCTTACAGCATATTATATTATTATGGCATAGATGTATCCCAACTTTTAGTTCTCTTATCTGCTCTGCTTTATTCCCGATTACGACATCCAATAGCGAACCCTTCCTTGTTGGTCTTATTGATTGGGTTCGAAAGGATTCATGTACGCATTGTGGGAACTCCATTCGCTCATCCTCTTCCCTACCTCTTCTGTCCAATTCATATCGCAGTCGGTGAAATTTCACGTGATTATTATTCCGTATCTTTCTACTCATTTCCCTGTGGAACAACCCGAATCGTGTGTTCGATGCTTTCGGTTGGATTTTACACTTTTGTGCAGATAGCCCAAAAATGCGCGTTATTTCCGGCGTGGGCGTTAACAAAGTGTTTTCAGATCGCCAGCTTCTCGTCCATAATCAAAAAACCTAGTTTCCTTTTCAGAAAATGTGCGTGACAGGAGGCGAATTCAAATTTTTTTGACCTTCTGCGTAAAGTGTGGCCGACCTTCGCAACGGCATGGCAACTCTCGGTTCCTGCTGTTCTGGAAGTCAAGGGTCATCGTGACATGAACAGAAGAGGAGTTAGTGATGGTGCACTGAGGGACTGAAGGCGTGTCTTGTTGTCGTGTGACTGCTTTGGGAGGAGGGAGAGAGACTTTGGAGCTTCACAGCAAGTAGGGAAAGAAAAATTAGTAGCCGCCAGCCACATATTTGCCTCAATTTGGCCTAAAATGGAGAGCCAGGAGGAGGCATCACAGCACGCTTTGGACTCTGACGCTAGAGAGAACAGTGAGTTGGGAGAGGAACACATTGGAGGCGCAAAATAGCCAGGTGGCTCTCGGAGGAGGCAAATGCCTCGCTCCTGCAGGAGGTCCAGTTACGCTGGGGTGATTTGACACAGGGAGATGGTGGGAAGCCTACCCCAAATGATATGGACTGAAATAGCACAGTTGGTGTCGCTGGGAACCAACAAGGTTTGTGAGTGCAACCAATGCCGCAATGATGGAACGAACTTGTGCGATGCGCAAGATTAAGTAGCACATTGATTTAGATTGACTTATTATTTATATAATTGGATTTGTAACAGCCATGAGTGACTCTCATCAGGCGAAGAGGAAACCATGAGGCTGCAGAGTGACTTGGACAGGTTAGGAGAGTGGCCAAATGCATGGCAGATGCAATATAATGTCGATAAATGTGAGGTTGTCCACTTTGGTGGTAAAAACAGAGAGACAGACGATTATGTGATGGTGACAGATTAGGAAAGGGGGAGGTGCAACGAAACCTGGGTGTCATGGTACATCAGTCATTGAAGGTTGGCATGCAGGTACAGCAAGCGGTTAAGAAGGCAAATGGCATGTTGGCCTTCATAGCGAGGGGATTTGAGTACAGGGGCAGGGAGGTGTTACTGCAGTTGTACAGGGCCTTGGTGAGGCCACACCTGGAGTATTGTGTACAGTTCTGGTCTCCTAACTTGAGGAAGGACATTCTTGCTATTGAGGGAGTGCAACGTAGGTTTACCAGACTGATTCCCGGGATGGCAGGACTGACATATGAAGAGAGACTTGATCGACAAGGCTGATATTCACTGGAGTTTAGAAGGATGAGAGGGGATCTCATAGAAACATATACAATTCTGATTGGTTGGGACATGTTAGATGCTGCTAGAATGTTCCCAATGTTGGGGAAGTCCAGAACCAGGGGACACAGTCTAATGATAATGGGTAAGCCATTTAGGACCGAGATGAGGAGAAACTTCTTCACTCAGAGAGTTGTTAAGCTGTGGAATTCTCTACCACAGAGATCTGTTGGGGCCAGTTCGTTGGATATAGTCAAGATGGAGTTAGATATGGCCCTTACAGCTAAAGAGATCCAGGGGGTATGGAGAGAAAGCAGGAAATGGGTACTCAGGGAATGATCAGCCATGATCTTATTGAATGGCGGGGCAGGCTCGAAGGTCCCAATGGCCGAGTCATGCCCCTATTTTTTATGTCTCTATGTTTCTATGTACAATGTGTGTCTCTCCCAGTGAGGAGTCAAACATTGTAACAAGTGACCCTGTGGACAGTGTGTGTCTCTCCCAGTGAGGAGTCATACTGTGTAACAATTGTCCCTGTGTACAGTGTGTGTCTCTCCCAGTGAGGAGTCAGACTGTCGAACAAGTGTCCCTGTGTACAGTGTCTCTCCCAGTGACGAGTCAGACTCTGTAACAAGTGTCCCTGTGTACACTGTGACTCTCCCAGTGAGGAGTCAGACTGTATAACAAGTGTCCCTAAGACTGTACGAGATCTCCGCACTACTCTGAGCAGTTGGGCGTCCTCGATGTTCAACACATTGGCGCCATCAGCTGCCAAGGTCCGAAACTCTGGAATTCACCCCTGCAGCCTGTTCAGAGCTCCAACTGGCTCCTGATCGTTCAAACGCTTCTTAAACCTCCCGCTTTCACTGAACTTATCTGCACTGACATCTCTTTCTGTGGTTCGGTGTCTAATTTGTCCTCGTGGCCTTTCAATACGTTTACGCCGCTTTATAAAGGTCAGTTGTTCTTATCCCGGTTTTGTGTTACTAAAACTCTACCACTTACTGCAGTTCGAGGCTGGTCTCCTAGTTATTTGCATCACAACTGGCCTTCATTGCTTGAGCATATTTAATCAGGAGCCCTCTCCGAATGAGATATTGACACGGACCTGTGGGTCTGACTCGCGGGATGGATTTGCGACTTACGCACGATGTTCAGGACCGAGCGGGAACAGAAGACCAGAGCTGGGACTCTGCAAATACCGTGCCATGGATTGCCGGGAAACCAGATAACAAATTCAGAGAACCATACAGGCCATTCGGCCCATCTTCTTGACCGAGGGGTCCCATCAGTGCATCGCTCTGCCTGTCGCCCTTTGAAAAAGTGTTTCTTTCCAAGTGTACAGAGCATAACCACTCAATGCACAAGACTAACCCTACTCATATCTGCTCTGCCAAGAATAGCAAAACCTGTATTTCCTTTAGTATCGCACCTTAAATGTAGTATCTCCAAATTTGCAGATGACACTAAGTTGGATGGCAGTGTGAGCTGCGAGGTGGATGCTATGAGGCTGCAGAGTGACTTGGATAGGTTAGGTGAGTGGGCAAATGCATGGCAGATGAAGTATAATGTGAATAAATGTGAGGCTATCCACTTTGGTGGTACAAACAGAGAGACAGACGATTATGTGAATGGTGACAGATTAGGAAAGAGAGTGGTGAACCTAAGGAATTCTCAACCGCAGGACGTTGTTGAGGCCAATTCACTAAATATATGCAAAAAGGGATAGATGTAGTCCTTACTACTATGGGGATCAAGGGGTATGGCGAGAAAGCAGGAATGGGGTACTGAAGTTACATGTTCAGCCATGAACTCATTGAATGGCGGTGCAGGCTCGAAGGGCTGAATGTTCTACTCCTGCACCTATTTTCGATGTTTCTATGTTTCTATATTTCTACGTTTCTATCACATAAACTCTTTCACTTTTCCGGAAATGATTTCCTCAAAGCCTGCGCTAACGGTTTGAATCGTTAGGTCGTGAAAGATAATTATCATAATAATCCTGATTGCATCTGTTGGTTATGTGTTATATCAGTCTCTATGACAGGACCTAACAATGATATCACGCAATGTTCTCTTGCGTTGTCGACCAGTCACCTTTTACTGAGGAAGCTCTCGATGATGAGGTCCGTGCCGAGGTTAACATGTGTGTGGCCCACCAGCCCTCTGCAACATCAATGAGTTGGAGAGGCGAAAGCACCCGCAAACAGCCACGGACGCATTTGCCGACACTTAAGTGAGAAAAGCTGACGCCATTGCGTAATGTGAATTCAATAGAGGCCTCAACCCATTCATATCCGGACAAACGCATGTGAGAGATGGTTTCTCATAATTCAGAGCAACAGACGGAGTGCAATTTGCTCTTTGCAGTGTGCGTGTAGTTAACGGTGCAGTCTGCGTAAACGGCTGGCCCCCAATGAAAGAAAAGTATAATGCTGACGGGTCAGGGGAAAATAATTTCTGGTCTAAAAGCCAGCCACAGTTTGACCCAATCGTGCCGTGAGTGAAAAATGTGGTTCAGGCGTTGAATTGACCTGTGAACAACTGCAGAGTCAATCAAAACTGCCAGCGAATTTGCAGCAGCCTTTTCAACGAAGCGACGTGTGAGATGAAAAATCCCCTTCTGCACCACTGTATTTGGTCAGAACAGTTGTACTTTCTTCACAGCGCTGTTTTGGGCGAGCAATAATGTGGGCGAGACTTGTCGGACGGAGTGAAAATGAAGCTGGGCTAAGTCCTGGGCATTCGTGTCGTCAAAATTGATCTGTGCAACAAAAAAAGTGGGCGGGCGTGATTACTGAAGCTCTCTGTTAATGTCACGGCGAAAGTAGTGCTGGGCGAAATTATCGGCACTAATTTCGCACATTCAGATGATGCCATCCCAGAAAGTGGTAATATTTCTTCACTGCATATGGAACATTTGTAAAATTAACGCTCGGAGATAAGTTATCAACAAACGGCCCTCACTTTACATTTGGTGCCAAATTCGGTGACATATTGGTATTACGCGTCATTTCAGCGTTAAATGGGCGATAAGTGGGCGTTATGCATGGCAAAATAAGGCAAATTCTAGTCGAGGCTCTGTATCATGTTTCGCTGTGTACAGTGTGTGTGTCTCCCGGTGAGGTTTCCGACTCTGTAACAAGTGTCAATGTGTACGGTGCGTGTTTCTCCCAGTGAGGTTTCCGACTCTGTACTTAAGTTAATCGAAGGGTTAAGTCACGGCAGGTGAGCTCGGACGCGTGTCATGCCACTCCTGTGCCGTGTCGTATGCCAGGAAACGCTCCCAGTGTCCCGGACGACGACGTGTTCCGGATGTGTATCCCACCGCAGCTCCTGACAGACTGCATTGCTGCGCTGAAGCTGCGGGTGGATTGACTCCGGAGCATCCGTGATGCTGAGGATGTCGTGAGTGACGCGGTTAGTGATTTGGGACACACCGCAGGGTAATGGGTATGCAGCCAGACAGGGGCTGAGTGACCAATCGGAAGAGCATTGGAAGGAAGTTTGCCTGCTGTCATCCCCCTGCAAAACAGATACACCGCTTTGGGTATCGAGGGGTTTGACTCATCAAGGGAGAGCAGCAGCAGCCAAGTTCATGGCATCGTGGGTGGCTCTGCTGCAAACGAGGGCAGGAAAAATAGTGGAGAGCAATAGTGATCGGGGATTCCATTGTAAGGGGAGTAGATTGACGTTTCTGCGGCCGCAATTGAGACTCCAGGATGCTATGTTGCATCCCTTGGTGCAAGGGTGAAAGATATCTCGTAGCGGCCGCAGGATATTTTGAAGAGGGAGAGAGAACAGCCAGTTGCTGTGGTACATATCAGTTCCAGAGATATAGGTAAAAATGGGATAAGGTCCTACAAGACAAATTTAGAGAGTCAGGATTGCTACCAGTGCCACCTGCTGGTCTGAGTAGGTATCACAGGACAGCTCAGATGAATACGTGGCTTGAGGAGTGATACAGGAGGGAGGGATTAAAATTCATGGGACATTGGAACCAGTTCTGGGGGAGGTGGAATCAGTACAAACTGGACGGTCTGCACCTGGGCAGGACCGGAAAAAATGTCCTCAGGGGGAGTGTTTGCGAGTGCTGCTTGGGAGGGTTTAAACTAATATGGCAGGGGGATGGGAACCTATGCAGGGAGACAGAGCGAATTGGAAGTTAAAGATAGAAAGAAGAAAAGTAAAAGTAGAGGGCGGAGAAACCCAAGGCAGAAAGCAAAAAGGGCCACATTACAGCGAAATTCTAAGTGGCAAAAAAGACAAGTCTCTCGGCTCTGTGCCTCAATGTGAGGAGTATCCATAATAAGGTGGACACATTAGCTGCGCTAATAGATGTGAACGGATACGATGTAAGTGGCATCGCGGACTCATGGCTCCAGGGTGACCAAGGCTGGGAACTCAACATCCAGGGGTATTCAACATTCAGGAAGGATAGGTAGAAAGGAAAAGGAGACAGGGTGGTGTTGCTGGTTAAAGAGTCAATTAACGCAATTGAAAGGAAGGACATTCGCTTCGATTATGTGGAATCGGTATGGTCACAGTCTAAGGAGAAGATCCACTTCCATTTCGACATCTCTGTCTTCGTCCTGTTCCAATGGTGCTCAACCCAGCTCAAGGAAGGCCAACTCAACTCTCGTCCAGCCTTCTGCACACAAAATCGAGTTCAACTACTTCAAACCATAACCTCTGCCCAAATTCCGCTCCCCTTGTTAACACAAGCCCCCGCCCCCATTTATTTTTCTTTGCCATGGCATCTGGTGCAAATTCTGCCGATCGCACACCATCCAGGTTCATTTTCTGTTTGCTCATTTGGGCCTTTTCTATCTCACTTTTGGCCATCATCCCTTTTGGCTCTCAAATCTCTCCTGTCCTCCACCCAATAATAAATCCTTCGCTCCTGATCTTTCCTCCCCTCCCCATTTCACTACCCCTGCGTCCAGAAACAGCAAAGTGAGAAATTCCTTCATCCATCAGGTATTGGTCAGTTTGTGGCGGTTAAGTCCTCTGGTGCTCAATGGGTCAGTTTGTCGATAGATGTCCTCTTGTGGTCAGATGGTCAGTTTATCATAGGTATCCTCTTATGGTCAATGGGTCAGTTTATCGATAGATGCCCTCTTGTGGTCAGATGATCAGTTTATCGATAGATGTCCTCTTGTGGTCAATGGGCCAGTTTATCGATAGATGTCCTCTTGTGGTCAATGGGTCAGTTTATCGATCGATGTTATCTTGTGGTCAATGGGTCAGTTTATCGATAGATGTCCACTATTGGTCAGATGGTTTGTTTAGCGACAGATGTCCACTTGTGGTCAATGGGTCAGTTTGTCGATAGATGTCCTCTTGTGGTCAAATGGTCAGTTTATCGATAGATGTCCTCTTGTGCTCAATGCGTCAGTTTATCGATAGATGACCTCTTGTGGTCAGATGGACAGTTTATCGATAGATGTCCTCTTGTGGTCAATGGGTCAGTTTATCGATAATTGTCCTCTTGTGGTCAATGGGTCAGTTTATCGATCGATGTCCTCTTGTGGTCAATGGGTCAGTTTATCGATAGATGTCCACTATTGGTCAGATGGTTATTTTATCGATAGATGTCCACTGTGGTCAATTGGTCAGTTTATCGATAGATGTCCTCTTGTGGTCAATGGGTCATTTTAACGATAGATGTCCTCTTGTGCTCAATTGTTCAGTTTATCGATAGATGTCCTCTTGTGGTCAGATGGTCACTTTATCGATAGATGTCCTCTTGTGGTCAATGGGTCAGTTTATCAATAGATGTCCTCTTGTGGTCAATGTACCCATTTACTCCTACTCTTTGCTTCCTGTCTGACAACCAGTTCTCAATCCCCGTCAGCACACGACCCCCAATCCCATGTGCTTTAACGTTGCACATAAATCTCTTGAGTGGGACCTTTTCGAAAGCCTTCTGAAAGTCCAATTACACCACATCAACTGGTTCTCCCCTTGTCCACTATACTGGAAACACCTGGAAAAAATTCCAGAAGAGTGTGATGCTGCGGAGATATTGCTTCGCGCTGAGGCTCAATACTCGATCGTCAACGAAGGGCGCACTGGATGGAAAGAACCAATCCGACTACAAGAAAGCACGCCGATATTCAACGAACGACAGGCCATGGGAGGAATCCCAGAACATCCCCGAACGTGGCTGGAGCGATGAGGGCCAAATTGGGAAATGGCTCACTGCGGGAGGATAGAGGAGCGAAGGTTGAGGCGTAAACCTGTGAACGGGGCTGGCCGGGGATGGCAGCGCCGTTGCCCGTTCCTCGAACGAGGGCGGACGAGATCGCCGGCCGTTGGAACGCAAGAGCCGATGCTCCATTTGCAACTCAGAAGGTGGACGATGCCCGAGCAGACATTTTTCTTCACGCGCGGTGACCGTTTTTGCACTCCAGCCGGCAAACGGGCTTGACCGAGCTCGGCCTTGGTCCACTGGCCAATGATAACCAGGAGAGCTCATACATGGCAAGGCATTTCTGAAGCTCATTCAAGGACACAACTCGGGATCAGCGAAGCCACCTTGCAGATGCCGGATGCCGTGGGCCAAAAGGGAACCCGGTTTCATTAAGAATAGATAGAAACAGAGAAAATATGTGCAGGACTCGGCCATTGGGCCCTTCGAGCCTGCCCCACCATTCAATGAGATCATGGCCCATCGTTCTCTCACTACCCCGTTCATGCTTCCTCTCCATAACCCCTTGATCCCTTTCGCTATAAGGGCCATATCTAACTCCCTCTTGAAGATATCCAACGAACTGGCCCCCAACAACTCTCTGCGGTAGAGAATTCCACAGATCCACCAGTCTCTGGGTGAAGAAGACAGAGACAGAGAGAGAGAGAGAGAGAGAGATAAACAGTGAGAGAGATGGAGCGAGAGAGAGAGAGACGGAGAGAGAGAGAGACAGAGAGAGAGAAAGAGAGAGAGAGACGGAGCGAGAGAGAGAGAGAGACCGAGAGAGAGAGACAGAGAGAGAGAGAGAGAGACGGAGAGAGAGAGACAGAGAGAGAGAGACAGACATAGAGAGAGAGAGAGAGACAGAGAGAGAGAGAGAGAGAGACGGAGAGAGAGAGAGAGAGAGAGAGAGACGGAGAGAGAGAGAGAGAGATGGAGAGAGAGAGAGAGAGAGAGAGAAAGTGACAGACAGAGAGAGAGACGGAGAGAGAGAGAGAGACAGGCAGAGTGTCAGAGAGAGACAGAGAGACAGAGAGGGAGAGACAGAGAGAGAGAGAGAGAGACGGAGAGAGAGAGAGAAAGAGAGAGAGAAACGGAGAGGCAGAGGGAGACAGAGTGAGAGAGAGAGAGAGAATGAGGGAAGGAAGGAGATAATGAGGGAGGGAGATAGGGAACGAGGGAGGGAGATAGGGAACGAGGGAGGGAGATAAAGAGCGAGAGAATGAGCGGAGGAAGTAGAGGATGAGGGGAGGAAGGAGAGAATGAGGGAGGGAGATAGGGACCGAGCGAAGGAGATAGGGAGTGAGAGAATTAGTGGAGGAAGGAGAGAATGAGGGGAGGAAGGAGAGGATGAGGGAGGGAGATCGGGAACGGGGGAGTTAGGGAACGAGGGCTGGAGATAGCGAGCGAGAGAATGAGCGGAGGAAGGAGAGGATGAGGGGAGGAAGGAGAGAATGAGGGATGGAGATAGAGAATGAGGGAGGGAGATAGGGAATGAGGGAGGGAGATAGGGAGTGAGAGAACGAACGGAGGAAGGAGAGGATGAGGGAAGGAAGGGACCGAGGAAGATGGGCAGACAGGGAGATGTGGAAGCAGGTGAGGCCAACGGCTCCCTCACACCATCAGCCTCCCTCGGAGGTTTACGGACGACACAAACCCTTTCATGTTCCGGCCCTGGGACACATCACAGGCCACGGAAGATCCGCTCCAGCCTACGACGGGAACAGCGGGCGCGCAGACCCCCACGGTCGAAGAGTCACCCTCCCGAGGGAGCCGAGGTTTGAGTTCTCTTCGTCCTCACGCCCCCGCGCCCGCGGGGTACTGAAAGGAAGAGAGAGAGTTTAGTGTTTGCAGCCCGCCCACCGGACGTCCCGACACGCTTCGTACACAACGGAGCGCCTTTTGCAGTTGCATTGTGGGAAAGGCAGCCGCCAATTGGCGCACAGCATGATCCCACTGACAGCGAGGCAATAATGAGCCGTATAATTGACATTTTTTGCGATAGTGGAGGGGCTACCTCAGTACTGCCCCTCCGACAGTGCGGTGCACCCGCCATATGGCCCCTCCGACAGTACGGCGCTCCCTCAGTACTGAACTTCCGACAGCACAGTACTGCGCTCCCGCAGTACTGCCCCTCCGACAGCGCAGTACCGTGCTCCCTCAGTACTGCCCCTCCGACAGCACAGTACTGCGCTCCCTCAGTACTGCCCCTCCGACAGTTCAGCGCTCCCTCAGTACTGCCCCTCCAACAGCGCAGTACCGCGCTCCCTCAGTACTGCCCCTCCGACAGCGCAGTACCGCGCTCCCTCGGTACTGCCCCACCGACAGCGCAGTACAGTGCTCCCTCAGTACTGACCCACCGACAGTACGGTGCTCACTCAGTACTGCCCCTCCGACAGCGAGGGGGGTGGTGATGGGGCGGGTGTGGTCGGAGGATGGGATTAGTTTGGTGGAGGGCGTCAGATATGGTCAATTTTGCAGCAAGTGGTCATATATGGCCAATTTTGGGGTCATATAGGTGGCTGGTCAGTTGGGCGGGGTTCAGAAATTGTCAATCTCGGGTAAGGAGGGCGTTTGGTCAGTTTTAGGGTCAGCAATGGTCAGTCTCGGGGTGAGCGGGGGCATTTGGTCAAGTTTGGGAGGTCAGGATAGGAATTTGGTCATGTTTGCAGGTCAGGGAGTGTGTTTGGTCAAGTTTGGAGTTCAGGGAGGGTATTTTATTCAAGTTTGGGAGGTCAGGGTGGGAATTTGGTCAAGTTTGGGAGGTCATGGAGGGTATTCGTCAAGTTTGGAGGGTCAGGGAGGATATTTGGTCAAGATTGGAGGGTCAGGGAGGATATTTGGTCAAGTTTGGAGGGTCACGGAGGGTATTCGTCAAGTTTGGAGGCTGAGGGAGGCTGTTTGGCCAGTGTGAAGGGGAGGAAGGGGAGTTGATCAAGTTTGGAGGGTGAGCGATGCTATTTGGTCAATTTGGGAGGTCAGGCAGGGTATTCGGTCAAGTTTGGAGGGTGGTGGAGGATGTTTGGCCAGCCGAGGGGTCAGCATTGGTCAGTGTGTGGGTGATGGGAGGGGAGTTGGTCAGGTTTGGAGGGTGAGGGAGGCTGTTTGGCCAAGTTTAGGAGGGCCAGCAATGGTCAACCTGTGCCTCAGGCTGTAGGCTGCCGCCGCCCCCCCGCACCCCTCGTGGGCCAAGCCCTGTTGCTGGGGCCCGCTGATTGGCCGGGCCGGCGGGCCGGGGTCAGCCACCAGTCAGCTTCCAACCGCCGCCGCTTCCAATTGCTCACCTGGCCGTCCACGCGCTCCGCTCCGATCGCTCCGCCGCCGCCGGCACTGCGGCTCAACCGGCGGAGTCCTGACATCAGCGCGCCGCCACTCCCTCTCTCTCTCTCTCTCTCTCCACCCACTTTCCCACAGGTAACGTGACCCACGCTGGCCAATCAGCGGCCTGGCATCCCCAACCTTGACCATTTTCACCCCCAAACTAGACCACAACCTTCCTGACCCGAAATTGACAATTTTAACCCCCCAAACTTGACCAATAACCTTCCTGACCCAAAATTGACAATTTTAACCCCCCCAAAATTGACCAGTCAGCTTGCTGACCAATAAACTGACCACTTCTGATCCCCAAAACTAACCAATCACCTTCCCGACCCCCAAAATTGACCATTTCTAACCCCCTCCCAGTCCCTGCCATCTCCCCACTAGTCGATATCCCTCCCATTCCCTCTCCTCGTCTCCTCTCTCCCTCCCCTCCCTCCCTTTCCCTCCCTCCGCTCATTCACTCCCCTCACTCCCTCCCTCTCCCACCTCTCCTCCTCCCTCACCTCTCGTTCCTCCTCCCTCACTTTCCTCTCCTTCCCCTCCGCTCTCCTTCCTCCCCTCTCCTCCTTCCCTCCCCACTTCCTCCCTCTATTCCTCACCTCTCCCTCTCCTCCCTCCCTCACCTCTCTCTCCCTCCCCTCACCTCCCTCTCCCCCCTCCTCCCTCCCCTCTCTTTCTCTCCCCTCCCCTCCCTCTTCCCGCCCTCCCTCCTCTCTCTCCCTCCTCCTCCTCACCATCCCCTCCCTTCTCTTTCCATCCTTCTCCCCCCTCCATCCGTCCTCCCCTGCCCTCCATCCCCTCATCTCACTCTCTTCCCTCCTGTCCCTCATTCACTCACTTCCCTCCCCTCTCTGCTCTCCCATCCCCTCCCTCTCCCTCCCTCCACTTCCCTCCCCTCCCCCCTCCACTCGCAGCCTCTAACCCGTCCACTCCCTCTCCCTCTGTCCCCTCTACCTCCCTCCCCTTTATCTCCGTCCCTCCGCTGCCCCTTCCCTCACACTCCCCTCCGTCCCCTCTCCCTCCCTACTCTTCCTCTCCCTCCCGGGTTCAGTTCCTATGGATTGGAGGGAAGTTAATTTTAGAATGACTGGATCGACTATGCCTTGATACACTGGAGTTCAGAAGAATGAGAGGCGGCTTCATAGATACATTTAAAATACTGATGGGACTGGACAGGTTCGATGCTGGCAGAATGTTCCCGATGCTGGGGAAGTCCAGAACCAGGGCTCACAATTTAAGGATAAGGGGAAAGCCATTTCGGACCGAGATAAAGAAGTTCTGGGTAAAGACGTTCCTCCTCAGTTCTTCTCTGTTGGGTTCGTTCGTGACGGTCTTCGAGTGACGGCCCCTCGTTTTGTGCTCGCCCACGACTGCAGACGTCGCTGATGTGTTTCCAACCCTGTCCTCATCTGCACGTGGTCCGTGTCTCTGGGCCATACAGGAGGGCAGGTATTACTACAGCCCTGTAGATCATGAGCTTGGTGGTGGATTTGAGGTGTCTACTGTACATGGTCCATGTCTCTGGGCCATACAGGAGGGCTGGTATTACTACAGCCCTGTAGACCATGAGATTGGTGGTGGATCTGAGGTATCTACTGTCTATGGTCCATGTCTCTAATCCATACAGGAGGGTGGGTATAACTACAGCGCTGTAGACCATGAGATTGGTGGTGGATTTGAGGTATCTACTGTGCATGGTGCGTGTCTCTTGGCCATTCAGGAGGGCTGGTATTACTGCAGCCCTGAAGACCATGGGCTTGGTGGTGGATCTGAGGTATCTACTGTCCATGGTTCTTGTCTCTGATCCATACAGGAGGGTGGGTATTACTACAGCGCTGTAGACCATGAGCTTGGTGGTGGATTTGAGGTACCTACTGTACATGGTCCGTGTCTCTTGGCCATTCAGGAGGGCAGGTATTACTACAGCCCGGTAGACCATGAGTTTGGTGGTGGATTTGAGGGCCTGGTTTTCGAACGCTCTGTTCCTCTGGCGGCGAAGGCTCCACTGGCCCACTGGAGGTGATGTTGGACCTCGGCAAGATCCCGCAAATCCCCTGGGTGGACAGGCGCGCCAACGTCTGAGTCCTCGACCTATATTGGCGCACTGACCTTACGCGACCAGCTTCGCTGGGCGGCCCTTGTTGCCCGCACGCCCCAGACACAGGACCCCTGACGCTAATTGTTTACGCGGGAGACGAGCCAACGGGACGGCGCAAACGTCACAAGGAGCACCCTCGAAGCCTCCGCTGCTCACCACCGACAACCTGGGAGACCCTGGCCGAAGACCACTCCGAGGTTGGTGGGCCGCTGAGCTCTCCGGGCTTTGTCGCCAATGGCCTGAAGAGGCCCAGCGCAGGCGGCAGAAGGAACGCACGTCAGACCGGCCCCACCAGGACCCCCTCGCCCTCGACGGACGTCTGTCCCCCCTGGAACAGGGCCTGTGGCTCTCCTGTCAGACTGTTAGGCCACCAAAGAACGCACTTTTGGCGTTGGGAGCAAGGGCTCCTCGATTGGCGACGACGGAGAAGAGCCCCATACTGTTAAGACTTTGCTGTTCCAATGCCGCACTTGTCGAGCTCTGGTGCACCTTGTCCATTCCCTCATCTCCAGCTCTTATTCCGCGCCCTCTAACCACGAGGTAGGCTTTCGAGCATGAGTGAGGAGTTGACGTCCGCGAGTCGGGAGCTGGCGGGAAGCCGAGTTGACGGGTCACGGTTTGTCCGGGAGCAAATCCGTCATCCTCCGATGGGTCTACAAGGGTTGCCTGCGTTCAACGATCGAACACCGAACATGGGAATGGGACTCGGCCATTGGGGCCTTCGAGCCTCCCCCTCCATTCAATAAGATCATGGCTGATCGTTCCCTCACTACCCCGTTCCTGCTTTCTCTCCATACCCTTTTGAACCCTTTAGCTGTAAGGTCCGCATCTAACTTCCTCTTGACGATATCCAACGAACAGGCCCCAACAAATCTCTGCGGTCAACATCTCCACGGGTTGACAACTCTCTGAGTGAAGAAGTTTCTCCTCATCTCGGTCCCAACCCTTATCCTTAGAACGTGAGCCCTGGACCTCCCCCAACATCGGGAACATTCTTCCCACGTCTAACCTGTCCAGTCCCTTCAGAATTTGATGTGTTTCTTCGAAGTCCCCTCACGTCCTTCTAAACTCCAGTCGAGTCGACCCCGTCTCTCCTCATATGTCAGTCCCACCATCCCGGGAATCAGTCTGGTGAACCTTCGCTGCACTCCCTCAATAGCAAGAAGGTCCTTCCCCAGATTAGGAGACCAAACTGAACACAATTTTCCAGGTGAGGCCTCACCAAGGCACTGCACAACTGTAGTAAGACCTCCCTGCCCCTGTACTCAAATCCTCTCGCTATGAAGGCCAACATACCATTTGCCTTCTTCACCGCCTGCTGTAACTGCATGTCAACTTTCAATGACTGATATACCACGACACCCAGGTCTCGTTGCACCTCCCCTTTTCCGAATCTGTCACCATTCAGATAATCTGTCTTTGCGTATTTGCCACCAGAGTGGATAACCTCGCATTTATCCACATTATACTTCCTCTGCCACGCACTTGCCCGCTCGCCCAACCTGTCCAATCACCCTGCATCCACTTAGCATCCTCCTCACACGCACACCGCCACCCAGCTTCGTGCCATCTGCAAAGTTGGAGATATTATACGCAATTCCTTCGTCCAAATCATTAATGTGTCCATGGGCTGTGGGAGGGAATTAAATGTGTGACTAGAGACCAATAAAGGGGAGAGTGCACATGTACATTCAATTCCTTCGTCCGAATCATTAATGTGTCCATGGGCTGTGGGAGGGGATTAAATGTGTGACTAGAAACCTATAAAGGGGAGAGTGCACGTGTACATTCAATTCCTTCGTCCGAATCATTAATGTGTCCATGGGCTGTGGGAGGGGATTAAATGCATCAATAGAGGCCCTCAATCCCTCCCTCCCTGCTCTGGGGGTATTGAGGCCCACACTCCCTCTCTCACTGCCCTGGGGTTTCTGATGCCCACACTCCCTCTATCACTGCCCTGGGGTACTGAGGCCCACACTCGCTCTCTCCCTGCCCTGGAGGTACTGAGGCCCACACTCGCTCCCTCCCTGCCCTGGAGGTACTGAGGCCCACACTCGCTTCCTCCCACCCACGGGATTAAATTCAAAATGATAAATGCAAAAGGGGCGGAGTGTCAAAATGTACTTTTCGAAGTTACACTTTCTGTGCCCTTTTGGAATAAAACTAAATGGAGTCCCGGTTCTCCCAGAAGCCCCTGCATCAGACAACCTGTTTCTGCATAAACATACCGACCTTGACTAATAGCCGACAAATTTAGGAAAGCAGGAGCCATCCGTGTGAGCGAGGGAAGCATGATTTGAAGCTCCCGAACAGAAAGAATGTCCTGTTAGCGTGGTACTCCTTACTAATAACTGCTGCTAAGCTAAACCTTAGATGTACTCGATAAAGGTTTTTGAGATATAGAGTAAAAAAAGGATGTAATGTTAATTAAATGCGTGAATGACTGCCTATCTATATTTGCCGACAACAACAGCAGAACTGATGCACGTGAGCGAACTACAATTTCTTTGTTTGTTCTCCTGCATAAAGATAATGTGACTGCGTACCGTTGTTGAAGTCTTCACTGAGCATCTGACTGACAATGACTTTTCCTTGCTGCAAGTAAAACTAGTCCAGGGACACGTCCTGGAGCTTTTTGTGTCAGAGTTTCATGTCCTTTGAGTTAATTTGTGAATCGAGTTTGCGACAGGACCTCCAGGGCAGGGATGGAGGGAGAGTGGGCCTCAGTACCCCCAGGGCAGGGAGGGAGGGAGTTTCGGGCTCAGTACACCGAGGGCAGGGAGGGAGGGATTGTGGGCCTCACTACCACAAGGGCAGAGAGTGAGTGTGGGCCTCAGTACCCTCAGCAGAGGGAGGGAGTGAGTGTGGAACTCATTACCACAAGGACAGGTAGGGAGGAAGTGTGGGCCTCAGTGCACGCAGGGCAGGGCAGGGAGTGGGCATCAGTAACCCCAGGGCAGCGAGAGAGCGAGTGAGTGCTTGCTTCAGTACCTGCAGGAAGGGAGAGAGGGAGTGTGGGCCTCAGTACACCCAGATAGAGAGGGAGTGTGCGCCTAAGTACCGCCAAGGCAGTGAGGGTGGGAGGGAGTGTGGGCCTCAGTACCCGCAGGTCGGGAAAGAGAGAGTAGGCCTCAGTACCCCTGCGCAGTTAGGGAGGGAATGTGTGACTCAGTACACCCAGATTGGGTGGGAGTGTGGGCTTTAGTACCGCCGAGACCGTGAGGGAGGAAGTGTGGACCTCAGGCCCACCAAAAGAGTGAGGGAGCGTGGCAGTGTGAGCATCAGTACCCCCAGGGCAGGTAGGAAGGGAGTGTAGGCCTCATTACCCCCAGCACAGGGAGGGAGTTTGGGCCTCAGTACCCCCAGGACAGGGAGCGAGGCAGTTGGGCCTCAGGACCCCCAGGACAGGGAGGGAGCGAGGGACTGCGTGCCTCAGTACCCCAAGCACACGGAGGGAGGGAGGGAGTGTGGGCTTCAGTACCGCCAGCATAGGGAGGGAGGGAGAGAGTTGGGCCTCAGGACCACAATGCCAGGGACGGAGAGCGGGTGAGCATCATTACCCCCAGGGCAGTTAGTGAGGGAGTGTGGGATGCAGTTTCCCCAGTACAGGGAGGGAGGGAGGGCGTGTAGTTCTCAGTAGCCCCAGGGCAGGGAGTGTGGGCCTCACTACCCCTAGGGCAGGGAGGGAGGGATTGTGGGCCTCACTACCCAGAGGGAGGGAGTGTGGGCCTCAGTACCCCCACGTTAACGAGGGAGTGAGTGTGGCCCTCAGTACCACCAGGGAAGGTTGGGAGGGAGTGAGTGTGGGCGTCGGTAACCCTCGGAACGGGACGGAGGAAGTATGGGCCTCAGTACCCCCAGAGAGGGAGGGTGTGTGTGTCTCAGGACCCACAGGGAGGGAGTGGGAGTGGGCCTCAGTACCCCCAGTACCACGAGGGAGAGAGGGAGTATGGTCCTCAGTACCCCCAGGGCAGGGAGGGAGGGAGTATGGGCCTCAGTAACCCCAGGGCAGGGAGGGAGGGAATGTGGGCCTCAATACCTCCAGGGCATGAAGGGAGGGTGTGTGGGCCTCAGTACCCACAGGTCTGAGTCTGAGAGCGTGTGGGCCCCAGTAACTCCAGGGCAGGGAGAGAGGGAGTGTGGGCCTCAGTACCCCCGGAGCAGTGAGGAGTGTGTGTGCGCCTCAGGACCCCCAGGGCAGTGACGAGGGAGTGTGGGCCTCAGGACCCCCAGGTAAGGAAGGGAGTATGGGCCTCAGTACCGCCAGTGTAGGTAGGGAGGGTGTGCGGGTATCAGTACCCCCGGGTCTGGGAAGATGGGAGTGAGGGCATCAGTACCCCCAGGGCAAGGAGTGAAGGACGGAGTGTGGGCCTCAGTTCCCCCAGAAAGGGAGGGTGTGTGGATCTCTGTGCCCCCACGGCAGTGAGGGAGGGAATGTAGGCCTCAGTACACACAGGGCAGGGAGGGAGGGATGGACTGTGGGCCTCAGTACCGCCAGGGCAGGAAGGGAGGGAGTGTGGGCCTCAGTTCCTCCATGGCAGGGAGGGAATGTGCGCCTCCGTACCCCGAGGGCAGGGAGGGGAAGAGGGAGTGTCGGCCTCAGTTTCCCCAGGGCAGGGAGAGAGGGAGAGAGAGTAGTCCTCAGTACACCCTGGCAACGTAGGGTCGGAGTGTGGGCCTCAGTTCCCCCAGGGCAGGGAGGGAGGGAGTGTGGCCCTCAGTACAGCCAGTGCAGGGAGATAGGGAGTGTGGACATCAGTACCCGGAGAGAGGGAAGGAATGTGGGCCTCAATACCTCCAGGGCATGAAGGGAGGGAGTGTGGGCCTCAGTACCCACAGGTCTGAGTCTGATACCGTGTGGGCCTCAGTAACCCCAGGGCAGGGAGGGAGGGAGTGTGGGCCTCAATACCTCCAGGGCATGAAGGGAGAGAGTGTGGGCCTCAGTACCCACAGGTCTGAGTCTGAGAGCGTGTGGGCCTCAGTAACTCCAGGGCAGGGAGAGAGGGAGTGTGGGCCTCAGTACCCCCGGAGCAGTGAGGAGTGTGTGTGCGCCTCAGGATCCCCAGGGCAGTGAGGAGGGAGTGTGGGCCTCAGGACCCCCAGGGCAGGAAGGGAGTATGGGCCTCAGTACCGCCAGTGTAGGTAGGGAGGGTGTGCGGGCCTCAGTACCCCCGGGTCTGGGAAGGTGGGAGTGAGGGCATCAGTACCCCCAGGGCAAGGAGTGAAGGATGGAGTGTGGGCCTCCGTTCCCCCAGAAAGGGAGGGTGTGTGGATCTCTGTGACCCCACGGCAGTGATGGAGGGAATGTAGGCCTCAGTACACCCAGGGTAGGGAGGGAGGGTTGGTCTGTGGGCCTCAGTACCGCCAGGGCAGGAAGGGAGGGAGTGTGGGCCTCAGTACCTCCATGGCAGTGAGGGAATGTGCGCCTCCGTACCCCGAGGGCAGGGAGTGGAAGAGGGAGTGTAGACCTCAGT
Source organism: Pristiophorus japonicus (assembly GCF_044704955.1). Taxonomy (NCBI): domain Eukaryota; kingdom Metazoa; phylum Chordata; class Chondrichthyes; family Pristiophoridae; genus Pristiophorus; species Pristiophorus japonicus. The sequence goes on from NW_027252668.1 coordinate 19,078,311, forward strand.
TTCCCCAGGGCAGGGAGGGAGGGAGAGAGAGTAGTCCTCAGTACACCCTGGCAACGTAGGGTCGGAGTGTGGGCCTCAGTTCCTCCAGTGTAGGGAGGGTTGGAGTTTGGGCCTCAGTACCCCCAGGGCAGAGAGGGAGTTAGAGTTGGCGTCAGTACCCCCAGGGCAGGGAGGGAGGGAATGTGGCCCTCAGTACCGCCAGTGCAGGGAGGGAGGGAGTTTGGACATCAGTACCCGGAGAGAGGGAGGGAATGTGGGCCTCAGTACCCTCGGAGCAGTGAGGAGGGTGTGTGGGCCTCAGTACCTCCAGGGCAGGGAGGGAGTTAGGGCCTCAGTACCTCCAGTTAGGAAGGGAGTGTGTGCCTCAGTACACCCAGGGCAGCGAGAGAGAGAGGGAGTGCTGGCCTCAGTACCCCCAGGGCAGCGAGAGAGGGAGGGCGTGTGGGCCTCAGGACCCCAGGGCAGGGTGGCAAGCAGTGTAGGCCTCAGTACCTCGACGGAGGTAGTGTGAGCCTATATACCCCCAGGGCAGGGAGGGAGGGTGTGTGGTCCTCAGTACACCCAAGGGTATGTTGGGAGGGAGTGAGGGAGTGTTTGCCTCAGTACCCGCAGGGCAGGGATAGAGGGAGTGTGGGCCAATAACCCGAGGACAGTGCTGGAGAGAGGGAGTGTGGGCCTCAGTACTCCCAGTGCAGGGAGTGAGGGAGTTTGGGCCTCAGTACTCCAGGTCAGGGAGGGTGGAGTGTGGGACACAATACCCCCAGAGATGGGAGGGAGGGGTTGTGAGCCTCAGTACGCCAGGACAGGGATGGAGGGAGTGTTGGCCTCAGTACCTCATGGCAGGGGGCGAGGGAGGGAGTGTGGGCCATAGTACAATCAGGGCAAGAAGGGAGGGAGGGGGTGTTGTCTTCCGTACCCCTCGGCCAGAGAGGGAGGGATGGAGTGCGGACCTCAGTACCCTCAGGGCAGGGAGGGAGGGAGTGTGGGATTCAGTACACGCAGGGAAAGGAGGGAGGGAGTGTGGGCCTCAGTAAAAACCAGGGCAGCAGGAGAGGGAGCGAGTGTGGGCCTCAGTACCCCCAGGGCTGGGTTGGGAGGGTGTGAGGGAGAGCCTCAGGACCTTCAGGGCAGGGAGGGTGTGAGTGCATCTGTACCTCCAGGGCAGTGAGGGAATGAGGGCCTCAATACATCCAGGGAGGGAGTGAGGGCCTCAATACCTCCAGAGAAGGAGGGAGGGAGGGACATTGGGTTCCGTACCCCCAGGGCATGGATGGAGCATGGTAGAGTGGGCCACAAAACGCCCACGGCAGGGAGGGAGTGAGTGTGGGCCTCAGCATCCCCAGGGCAGGGAGGGAAGGAGTGTGGGCCTCACTACCCCCAGGGCAGGGAGCAGGGAGTGTGGGCCTCTATAGCCCCAAGACAGGGTAGGAGGGAGTGTGGGCTTCATTACCCCCTCAGCAAGAAATGAGAGAGTGTGGGCCTCAGTACCCCTCTCGGCCGGAAAAGAGGGAGTGTGGGCCTCAGTACCCTCTCAGCAGGAAAGGAGCGAGTGTGGGCCTCAGTACTCCTCTCGGCAGAAAATGAGAGTGTATGGGCCTCAGTACCCCCAGGACAGAGAGGGAGGGACTGTGGGATCAGTACCTCAGGGCAGGAAGAGAGGGAGGGAGTGTGGGACTCAGTACCACCAGAGCAGGAAGAGAGGGAGGGAGTGTGGGCCTCAGTACCACCAGGGCAGGATCGGAGGGAGGGGGTGTTGGCTACCGTACCCCTCGGCCAGGGAGGGGGGGAGGTAGTGTGGGTTTCAGTACCCAGAGGGCATAGAGTGAGGGAGTGTGGGCGTCAGTACCCTCTGGGCAGGGAGGGAGGGAGTGTGGCCCTCTATACACCCAGGGCAAGGAGAAAGAGTGGGCCTCAGTT